>NC_042989.1:14214026-14514026 GCF_901001165.1 Salmo trutta | reverse complement strand
GCTTTGAAAGGCTGGTTACGGCACACATCAACTCCATCATCCCAGGCACACTAGACCCAGTCCAATTTGCATACCGCCCCAGCAGATCCATAGGCGACGCAATCTCAATTGCACTCCACACTGCCTTCACCCACCTAGATAAGAGGAATGTCTGTGTGAGAATGCTGTTCATGCTCATTGACTACAGCTCAGCATTCAACTCCAAGCTCGTCACCAAGCCTAGGGCCCTGGGACTGAACACCTGCAACTGGCTCCTGGACTTCCTGACGGGCCAACCCCAGGTGGTGTGGGTAGGCAACATCACCTCCACCACGCTGACCCTCAACACGGGGGCCCCACAGGGGTGTGTACTTAGTCCCCTCCTGTACGACTGTGTGGCCACACATGACTCCAACACCATGCTCAAATTTGCTGACGACACGAAGATGGTAGGCCTGATCACCAGCGACGATGAGACAGCCTACAGGGAGGTCAGTGACCTGACAGTGTGGGACCGGAACAACAACCTCTCCCTCAACGTCAGTAAGAATAAGGAGCTGATCGTGGACCACAGGAAACCGGGGAGGGCATGCCCCAATCCACATCAGCGGGGCTGCAGTGGAGCGGGTCAAGAGCTTCAAGTTCCTTAGTGGTCCAAACATGTGCACAGTCGTGAAGGAGGCGCGACAGCACTTTTTCGCCCTCAGGAGGTTGAAAAGGTTTGGCATGGGCCCTCAAATCCTCAAAAGGTTCCACTGCTGCACCATTAAGAGAATCTTGACTGGGTGCATCACTGCTTGGTATGGCAATAGCACCGCCCTCGATCGCATGGTGCTACACAGAGTGGTGTGGACAGCCCAGTACATCATTGGGCCAAGCTCCTTGCTCGGAAAGACCTCTATATAAGGTGGTGTGAAAAAGAAAATCATTAAAGACTCCAAACCACCCAAGCCATGGACTGTTCTCTCTCTGCTTCCACATGGCAAGCGGTACCGGTGTATCAAGTCTGACACTAACAGGCTCCTGAACAGCTTCCATCCCTATGCCATAAGACTGCTAAATAGCTAGCTAACAAAAATATGGCTACACAGACTGAGTAGACCTTTCTATTTTATTCTTATTTATGTCTCTATGCACAGTCACAGGGCCCTACACACTAAGCACACTGATACTCCAACACACATACAAAACACAGTCCATTTCCTCATACACACATAATATGCACATACATTTATACTGACTCTACACACCCACTCACATACAATCATCATATACACTGTTGATACCCTGTTTATCATATATCCTGATGCCTAGTCACCTTACCCCATACATATCTACCTCTATTGATCCAGTACCTCCCCTGTACATTGTAAATATGGTACTGGAACTGACCCTGTATATAGTATGCTTACTTACTTAATCATGTTCTTATGTTTATATATTGTGTTTTTGTTCTACCTTGTTATTTTTAGTATTACATTATTGATTACTGCATTGTTGAGGTTAGAGCTGGCAAGAAACACATTTTACTGTACCTGTGCATGTGACATTAAAACAGGAAACAACCTGCAAAGTGCTAGCTCTGCGGTGGCTGGTGTGTTCTGCAGTAGATTAGTGAATATGAGTGCATGCGTGTGTTGAGGATGGCCGGATTTAGTTCAGATGTTTACGAGCGAGAGTGTGAGCTGAGCTCCCTTCCTAAAAACCCAGAGAGCAGCGAATCTTCTTACAGAGGAGGGAATGGTATGTGTTGTTCCTGCTGTAATCATGCTGGGCCACATGGAGAGGCAGGGGGGTGTAATACGGTTTAGAGGGGCCCAGCCCAGGGTATTTACCTACACTACCCAGGCTGCTTACCTGGCCCTCTCAGACTCAGGGTGACAACACACAATTTATGGCTGTTATAGGAGGGAAATAGCCGGGATTTCTGAAGCCGAGGAATCGCGTGTCAGGCGAGTTGCTTTATCCCCGGCAATCCTGTCCGTATAAGAAGCACATTTCAAAGAATTCCTTTTCCTTGTAGTGAGGAAACAAGCTGATTTTGGGAGGCTTTATTGTCAGCCTTATGCAATAGTGTTGCATACAGTATCTAATAGGTTGAACTGTTCACTAAAGTAGTTAATGACGACTTGAGTTGATATAGCAAGACCCAGGCTGTCTCAATCGAAACCCTCATCCATCAACCTACGCTTTGCGCATTGCAGACAGTTCAAGACCTTACCAGTGAACCATTAATGTTGACTGGAAGGGTCTAGGTGACGAAGAATGCCAGATGGGTATCCCAGTAGCAAGAGACAGCCTCTTCCATTCTCCTGAGTGGATCAATACTCCAGAGGGAAGAGAAGAGCCATAGCGCTTCAGAACAGCAATAGCGTTAAATAAATCATCCTATCGTAGCCTTTTCTTTTGGTCTAATGCACTATTCATTGACTTGGGAGTCCCACAAGCCAAACCGCCTCTGAGTCCCCTTATGGGAAAAAGGAAAGCCAGGGAGAGAGGGAGGTAGAAAAACCAGGAAGTGGACCAATATTTATTTAGATCGCCCTGTTGCTATAAAGAACAGGTGCAGCACCAGAAGCAACAATGTCACTTTTACAACAGCGTGAGACTTCGAGATGTGTCTGTTCAGACACTATGGCCAGTCGCTCTCAGGACCTCCCACCCACGTACCGGCCTACTGTTACCCCACAACACCCACCCACCCACCCAATGGCATAGCCTAGTGGAAACTGAAGGGGGAAAATATGCTGTGCAATTTCAGCCAAAATGCTTCACCATATTTTCCAGCGCAGAGCAACGGCTGAAACCTTTTATTTTTAGCTCTGGGAGAGAGAGCAAGAGAGAGGGGGCTAGATAGATTTCCCCGGGGCTTTTGCATTGTGTTAAGTTATTTATGTGAAATCTTCCAGGGAGGGAATCGCAGAGGTCATGACTTCACAGCAAGCAGCCAGGCACACATCCAAGTGTAGTGGGATCTGTTCTAGTGTGTACACACACACACACACACACACACACACACACACACACACACTAGAATCCCTGACAGAAGACACCCGACCAGAAAAAAAAAAAACACTAGCTCTCTTTCTCATCACTGTCATACTGAATCTCAGCAGATGGTCACCGGATTCAAATATTCATTGTTGTATCTCTGGTCTCTCTCTGCTCTCCCCTCTTGTTCATGTGCCTGTAGGTAACTACTGAAGACCGTAAGCAGGAAATTCCATGGTAACAAGGTGACACAGACTCATACAACTATATGTACAAGGATTACTTTTAACAAATTCCACAGAACATTTTACAAAAAAATAAATTTACTTGAACAGCGCAGATGCAAAGTTTGGTAACAGAATGATGACACCAACAGCACAAACCGGCATTGTTAACAAACTTTGCACCTGCACTGTTCTTCAAGTAGATGTTTTTTTGTAAATTGTTAAAAGTAGTCCTTGTACATATAGTTGTATGGTTGATTCATTTAGCAACCAATGTTTTTTGTTTGACATACATTTTAAAGCGAAAAATCGGTGTCTCCGTGAAACTGTTTGCGGGGAATTGCCCATGCCTAATTGTCCCATCTTTCACTTGGTTGAGTGGGTTCCCGGGGCTATGCTGGGGGTAGTGAGAGGGAGGCAGTGGTAGAGAATTATAACTATCTCTCTATGACACCGTCGTCCAAACTCTGAGTCCATCTGTATGAGTGTCCCTGTGTTTAGCAGCGCCCTACCACTGCTTTCAGAAAATGAACCCACCGGAAGAGAAGGAGAGATTGATTTCAGTGCAGGCTCCTAACATCCCTCCCTCCCTCTGTCATTCTCCCTCTCCCTTCATCCCTCCCACCACAGCGTCGCAGTGAATAACTCGGTGGACTGATTAACCTTATCGCTTTTGTTACGGGTTCTATCAATCTAAATTAGCCCTGACCTGCCTATGGATGTTTGTATGAGTGTGATCGCTCTAAATCGAGTTTGCATTAATGTGATTGTGTGCATTAATCAAATGACCCATTCACCCAGTTAAAGTAGCAGGTTAAACACAGCAAACGGCTTTAGTGTTTATAAAAATATCTATTCAGCACCATTCTAAAGTCCGGGTTTGGCCGGTGTAGGCAGTCATTGTAAATAATAATTTGTTCTCAACTGACTCGCCTAGTTAAATGTATATATATTTTTTCAATAAAATATTTAAAGAGAGCACTTTAACATTTCCCCAGTAACTACAAGTCCTTAAAAATGCATAGTATGCAAAAAATGTGAGATATGTTAAACTTGCTCCCGATGCATATGCATGTGAACAGTTCCTAAGACTCACTGTACTGTGGTCCACAGCGGAATATAGAGCTATTCAAACCCAGGGCATTGAGGTGCGTAGCACAACACTGCTGATTTTCATCATTCACCTCTAACAAGGGACGGCTTCAGCCCCGGTTGGAACACTACCTGGCTAATCAGTGAGTTTCAGTTAAGACTAAATAAAGGAAACACTTGATTAAATTAGGGATGAAGTATACTGAAAGCAGGTGCATCCACACAGGTGTGGTTCCAAAGTTCATTAAGAAATTAACATCCCATCATGCTTAGAGTCATGTACAGTGCATTCGATAAGTATTCAGACCCCTTGACCCCTTGAAAAAAGTAAAAAATCTGTGTGCTTAGGGTTGTTGTCCTGTTGGAAGGAGAACCTTCGCCCCAGTCTGAGCGCTCTGGAGCAGATTCTCATCAAGGATCTCTGTACTTTGCTCCGTGTATCTTTCCCTCGATCCTGACTAGTCTCCCAGTCCCTGCCGCTGAAAAACATCCCCACAGCATGATGCTGCCACCACCATGCTTCACTGTAGGGATGGTGCCAGGTTTCTTCCAGACGTGACACTCAGCATTCAGGCCAAAGAGTTCAATCTTGGTTTCATCAGACCAGAGAATCTTGTTTCTCATGGTCTGAGAGTCCTTTAGGTGCCTTTTGGCAAATCCCAAGTGGGCTGTTGTGTGCCTTTTACTGAGGGGCTTCCATTGGCCACTCTACCATAAAGGCCTGATTGGTGGAGTGCTGCAGAGATGTTTGTCCTTCTGGAAGGCCCCCCCCTCCACAGCGGAACTCTGGAGCTCTGTCAGAGTGACCATCGGGTTCTTAGTCACCTCCTTGACCAAGGCCCTTCTCCCTCGATTGCTCAGTTTGGCTGGAAGGCCAGCTCTTGGGCTCTTGGAGTCTTGGTGGTTCCAAACTTCTTCCATTTAAGAATGATGGAGGCCAGTGTGTTCTTGGGGACCTTCAGAAATGTTTTTGTACCCTTCCCCAGATCTGTGCCTTGACACAATCCTGTATTGAAACTCTACAAACAATTCCTTCAACCTCATGGCTTGGTTTTTGCTCTGACATGCACTGTGGGACCTTATATAGACAGGTGTGTGCCATTCCAAATCATGTCCAATCAATTGAATTTACCACAGGTAGACTCCAATAAAGTTGTAGAAACATCAAGGGTGGTGGTCAATGGAAACAGGATTTACCTGAGCTCAATTTTGAGTCTCAAAGCAAAGGGTCTGAATACTTATGCAAATAAGGTATTTTGTATTTTTTTATACACTTGCAAAAATTTCGAAAAACCTGTTTTCGCTTTGTCATTATGGGGTAGTGTGTGTAGATCGATAAGGATTGTTTTTTTATTTAATCCATTTTAGAATAAGGCTTTAACGTTAAAATGTAGAGAAGGTCAAGAGGTATGAATACTTTCCGAATGCACTGTATGTGTCCAAATCTGTGTTGCCTTACTCTCATGAGCTGTCCAAAGAATGGGTTTCTGTGTATTTACATGGTTTTGTGTGTGTGTGTCCGGGTTTCCGTTAGCCGGTAAAAGCTGGTTTTTGGCTGATCTTTTTCTCAAGCTGATAAATAAAATAGGCAAATTGGTAATCCCATTGCAAAATAATGCTTTTTAGCCTATTAATTGATGAAAATACCAGTTGATGTAAATACAGCACATGCTCATCAGTCTATAGGTACATTTACATTATTTTGTGGAATTAAATTGCTGTGTATTTTTGGTAGTCGTTATGATTCTTATTCATCGCACGCGCACAGCATACAGATACAGAGCCTAGTTAGAGAGGAAAATCTGTCAGACAGCGTGAGAGCTGCTGCTACAGCTCCTGTTGCTGCTGGAGTGAAACCTGCTTTTATAAGCGCAATCTTTACGCAACAATTCTAAATGCAATCGCGTGTTAAAATTGTTTTGATGGCCACGATAAAAAATAGCTACTATTTTATTTTTCAAACTGGTAATTGAAGCGCGCTTCCCATTCAAGTGATAGGCAACGGTAGGCATGCTTCAGTGCATCACACGACTTTGCAATGAGCTGGAGGCGGTACGCATTTTGAAAACATACCTAATTGTGTGAAATCAGAATATTTTACTTAATATGTCTTACCTTGCTTCAAAGTAGCCTAGTCAAAATCAGTTTCTATAAATGTGGAGGCAATTACAAAGACTTCCATATGCCATTGAAAAAAGTAGCCGATTTCTCTCATGTTCTATTGTTTTCAAAACAACTTTGTTTCATTGTTCAGTAGCCAAAGGAACAATCCTAGTCATATTAGCAACCCATGCTGGTTGTTGCATCTTTAGATCTCCCATCTTTCAACATTGATAAGGGATAATTTCATCTCTGTCACATGAAACCGCTGGCATGTGCAGTGCACTTTTGACAACGGTGTTCTCCCACTAATTGCATTATTGAACTTACATTTGCGCGTAGTCTACTTCCTTGTGCGCATTGCTTAGCTTATAATGTGAAGAAATAGTTGATCAACATTTTAAGTTAATGTTCTGATCCGTTGCTTCAGGCTCATTCATTTTTAATATGTTTTTTCCCCCAAATGTATTGTATGAATTTGGGATCTATTGTCCCACAACTGTCCCAGAGTCTGTTTGGAATAGGCCCTTTCTTTCACGCACGGACAAGCTGACCAATAGAATAGGTCAACTTTTCTACTATGGGGATATTAGATTGACATAGGCTTGTGATTTTGTTACTCATCTTGTCTGAGGAAAAGTAAATGTGGACAGTTATTCAAACATCTTCAAAGCTTCCTCTGAGTTGCATGTTCTGTTAAGATGAATTACCATAATTAAAATGTGATTTCTGTCATTCTGAGCACTGTGGGTAAAAGCCCTAATCAGGTTACACACCCAATACATATGGGTCCGGTACATTTCTCAAATGTCCAGTAAATTAAAACGCTGCCGGTCAAATGTCCGGAAACTCTGGTGTGTGTATGAGACCTTACCTTGTTGGGCTGTCCAAAGAAGGGGTTCCCAGCACAGCGCTGGTTGATGACGTCTCTGATGAGGTGTTTCTGTCCATTGTAGGTGGTGAGGATACTGATCCTGTCAGCAGGGTATCCCAACAGACGCATGTACATGAACAGAGCGACACAGTACTCTGCCTCACCCAGATTCTAGAGGGAGGGAGGGGGGGGCAGGTTAGATAACACGTTTTGCACACAGAGGAAATTAAACAAAATACTATTACAAATACAAAAACCAATTTCCTAGCGTATGAGAATGTTTTCCCCTACTGGTTTTAAATGGGCCTATATTACATAGGAGAGAAAGTGAGATGATTACAAAAGTGTTCATGTTCGTAATACAAATTTATTTCCACACCAAAGTCAAACTCTTTTAGTACCCAGAGAGCATCCGTCCTTGAGGGTAATGGAAACCATTGTGTGTGTATATTAAATCTGTGCCCAAGCGGTGGTTTGAGAGGCATCTCTCCCCCTCCACAGCCTGGGCCTCTGCTAGACAGCTAGCCATGGAATTTCATCAAAACAATGTACCTCTGTTTCTGTTCCCCTTGATCTGGATGGACTGATATGGCCCCCGTTAATATGACTAAGGCCAGGAGATTTTCCTGACTATGTGATCTGACCAGGAAATACTCTGGGGCCCAGTTTGAAGCCCAGAGACACTCCCTAGGATACAGACATGCAGTAAGGCACACATATCCACCCATCAGAACAGACATCTGTGTGTGTGTGCTTGCGTGTGGCGTATCCAGTAGTTGTGCCCGTCTGTCTCATGTCACTGCTTAATACAAAATGTGATCTAATGTGCCCAAACTCCAGATATCTCAGTAACCATGGCAACAGCTGCCTCTGCCCATCGCCTCAGTTTGAGTGTAACGGCCCAGGACTGGCATGTGGCTGAGAGCAAGGAATATGGGAAGGAAATAGGGAAAGAAAAAGGGAGGGAAAGAGTATATGGATGTGGCACACTCCTCTACCCCTTAACACTAAAACCGCTGGGCAGAGGGCCCCACCCCTTCAAGCTAATGAGCAGTTATTTGGACTGCAACATTATAACAGTGTAATTAACACATTTCATATATGCTATCGTTCAAAAAAAATGTGCTTGTGTTTATGAAGGTCTAAGGCGTGGTCAGCAAGAGGCGCGGCCAGCAAGACGCGCGGTCAGCAAGACGGGCGGTCAATTGATGAAAACAGCAGTAGTCTAAACATCTTTTTAAGCACCAAGTGCGCTAGATAAATAGTGAAAATCAGCACAAAAGCAATAATGGCATTATAATAAATATAAGTGTTAATATGACAGTCAAAAATAGTCTATTTATACATCAGATACCGTGGCAAATTTGTCTGTTTCTTTGTCATCAAAATGGGGGTAACGTATGATCTCTGAAGCGACCCGGTGACATGGTTTCTCCAAAGAAAAGTATCCCTTACATGTCTGACCAGAAGCTCTCCATATACACGCTCCTCCCACCGAATGCTCCACGGACATACAGGAGAGAAATGAAAGCTTCCCAGCTCATCAACAAACAGGGTCTCCTTGCTTAGCCAGAGTAAAGTCTCTGAATGCCACATAATGTCACATAAACAATGAAAGCTGGTGACGGCATTGCTGATGTGTTTTGCTTGAGATGAAGGGCCTGCTGTCTCAGTGATGACATTTTGTGCCGATAAATTGTCCCGTAGCATTGTCACTGGCTTGTTCCATCTAAAAATGGTGCAGTCCTTTCCTCTCTCACAGTTTCATTTGGTAGTGGCACGGGCACTTGCTCAGTGTGCACTGTTCTGGATTTTTTGTGTTTAGGCCTCGAAGATGTAGTTATTCAGGCTGAGGCTCAGAATCAGGAGAATAATCAGAAATGTCATGATTCATTTCTTCCTCGCCAGATTTTTCATTCAGATCTTATAGCAGCGCAAAAGCAGCATGTGCATCCATTCATCTTGGTCTTGGTGGGTCATTTACAATGGCAAGTTCTCACTGTGTACTCCAAGTAGACTGAGAAAACTGCTTGGATTTGGTGGAAAGATGAACATTTGAAATATACCAATACAATGGCCCACTCTGTTCTTAATGACAATTGGTGATTACATCATTTTGCATTGTTTGCTTCCCATCAACTCACCCATTCTCCCTCATCATACTTTACGTCATTTCATTGGTTCTTATGTGTGTGAAATTAGTTTTGGTATAGTTCAGGTTCAGTTGAGGCAATTATCAACTGGGCACGGCCCATTACACTGTCGGGAGAAGGAGCGGAGCAGACCAAACTGTCAGGAAGATGATGAGCAATGGGGGGGACTATTTATTTATTATTTTTCTTTTTTTAAAGACAAGCCGCCATAAAAGTGGTTATAACTCCAGTTCCGTTAGTGATATTAAGATTCTAACAGCGGCAGCATCTTACAGTATATAGACTTATTTAGGAAAAGCCCGGAAGGGGGGAGGCATGACTTTAAAAATGGCACATTCATGTTTTTTAATTCATGAGCAGTCAAAATTACTGCCTTAGCGGTTCTAGCGTTTAGGAAAATTAAAGAGAGTTAAAAGTCCTCAGTTGAACTACTGTAGAATCAGGGCTGAGTGAAAGATACTGAGAATGTAATGTACTGGTAAATACACAGACATGCTAAAGTAATCCATCTAATGTTAACCTTTTCTAATGACCAGTGACTTCAATCTTCTCTAGCGCCCATCAGTGATCTATTGAATAATGAAGTGAGGCTTAGACCATATACAGTATAGTCCAGTGGTTCCCAATCTGGGGTAGTATAGTCCAGTGGTTCCCAATCTGGGGTACCCCTGGGGTACTTGAGAAGGCTCATAAGACCATTGGCCTACTGGTCAAATCCACCAGGGTACTTTGTGGGTTTTCAGGACAGAACAAAATGTGATTCGGGGTACAGTAACCAAAAAAGGCTGGGATTAACTGGTCTAGTGTACATCACAACCATTTCTTGTGTGTCATTTTACAACTATAGGAGATGTGGATTAGTAAGGAGAAACCTTTTCATTTTATGGCCCATTGCAAGTGTGTGTACAGAGCAGGGGCACTCACAATGATCTTGAGGGGTTGCTGTATTAACGTAAAATGTACTTTAGCAAATGAGCCATGCCAAAGAGACAGGGGGATAGATCGCTGTTGGCTAGGTCTCCTGTTGCTAGAGCCCAATGGAGTGCCTTGAGCTGGAGTGTGTGATGGGGGGAGGGGGCTGTTTGTACAGCTGTGACAGGCATTCACCACACTTTTGGACACTATTGCCTCTCCAGAGTCTAATTCACCCCTCTGATCTCTTGATGTGTGTGTATATGTGGTGGGCGCCACTATCCCTCTGGTCTCTGGACAAGAGTGCTTATTAAAGGGGGGTGAGTATTTATGAGATGTTGTACATTTCCTTGAGGCGCCTGAAAGTGGCAATAGGAAAACAGAGAGGAGAGGAGCTCATGTGATCTGATGTACAGACCGAGAGACACATGCTCCTCATTTAACCAACAATGGGCAGATTCAGCACACACACGCATACCAGGGTTTCCGTTAGCCAGTAATAGCCGGTTTTTGGCACCCCAAAAAATATGAAAAGCCGATAAATCTAATTGCCGCAGGCCACTTGTCCGGGGAAGAAGGAAAAAAATACCCTTGTGAAATAATGCTTTTTAGCCTATTCATTGACGGAAATACCAGTCGATGGAAATACATTTGACCGGTCATGCTGATCGGTCTACAGGTTCATTTGCATAATTAAATTGCCTAGTGTATTTTTGTTAGTCAGATACAGCTCTGTCATATAGCTGCTGCTACAGCTACTCAAACAGCTTGTTCGTTGCTGCTGGAGTGAAACAAGCTTTTACAAGGACAAAAACATATACCGGTAGTTCATTTCTTAAAACCGGAAAGTTTTACTTCATATTATGAGGCAAGTCTTACCTCACTTCAAAGCAGCCTCGTTAAAATCGGATTCTGACCATAGAAACGTGGAGGCAATTCTTTAATAAAGACCTCCATATACCATTGAAACCAGAAGCTTATTTCTCTCATGTTCTATTGGTTTTCAAATCAACATTCTGTCATTGTCCAGTAGAGTAAGACTACATCTTTAGGTCTCTCCTCTTCCTAGATTTCTAACTGCTATTTTCTTATCAGTCACATGAAACCGCTAACATCGGAGGTGCCCTTTTGACAAAGTGTTTTCCTGCTCATTGCATTAGGGAATTAACATTTGTGCCTAGCCTACTGCTTGTGTGCATTGGTACGCTTATAATGTGAAGAAATAATTGTTTATCAACATTTTAACCTAAACGTTGTGACTCATTGCTTTTTAATTTTTTAATTTTTTTTATTTTATGTATTGGTTGTATCGTCCCACAACTGTCCCAGAGTCCGTTTGGAATAGGCCATTGCTTTCTTGCACAGAACGACAAGCAGACCAATAGAATAGGTCAACTTTTCTACTATGGGGGATAGTAGATTGACATAGGCTTGTGATTTTGCTGTTCGTTACTCATCTTGTTGTGTGAGGAAAAGTTAATGTGGACAGTTATTTTAACATCTTCAAAGTATTATTGGCCGATATACCGTTTATACCATAAACTGTGCAGGGTCTGCGGGCTACACCACTGCTTATAACTTTAAGTTAAGTATAACTATAAGAAATATAATATGTGAAATAAATGAAATCCAGCTCAGAGCTCCAGCTATACATTGGTTTTGCTAACCTGCTGGCTAAGTGGCTACATCAAGGTTCTTGGTTACAGCAGAGACATTCAACCCTCTTCTGGGTCAAGACCTCTGTTGCCTAAATTGTTATGTGCGTCCCCCCAGAAATACCCCCCCCCCCATTTTTATACCCCGGTATGGTACAGCAACGGTACGGCACAGAAACGGTATGAACATCTGGATACCGCCCAACTCTACTTCAAAGTGCGCATCAGAACTCAGTAAAGACGACGCACGGAGCTGCATGTTCTGTTCAAACGTATCACCATAATCTAAACCTGATCTGTCATTCTGAGCACTGTGGGTGGAAGCCCTAATCAGATTATGCACCCAATGCATATGGGTCCAGTTAATTCAAATGCTGCCAGTCAAATGTCCGGCGCCACATTTTCCTAACGGAAACCCTGAGACGGAAACACACACAGACAGACAGAGACACGCACACACAGACAGACAGAGACACGCACACACAGACAGACAGAGACACGCACACACAGACAGACAGAGACACGCACACACAGACAGACAGAGACACGCACACACAGACAGACAGAGACACGCACACACAGACAGACAGAGACACGCGCACACACAGACAGACAGAGACACGCGCACACACAGACAGAGACACGCGCACACACAGACAGACAGAGACACGCGCACACAGACAGACAGAGACACCAGCCTAAGCCTCTTTATAAGGAAAGACAATCTAAGTGCTAGTCTGGAGGACAGAGTCATTAGCCTGTCCTGAGTGGCTCCAGTGTTAACGGTGAGCTAGCCCGGGTAATGAATATATCATCTGGACTTGTTCTGAATCCATTAAGCTTTAAAATGAATGAATCCTTGAACAATAAACACTACTATGCTACTGTGGTGAGTGTGCGCATATGTGAAGTGTGTGTGTGTGTGTGTAAGTGTAGGTGGACTGCTTGTGTGTGTGGACGTACGCAAAGTCCTTGTGCGTGTTCCTGTATAAATGTGCATTATTAACCTGGTAGAAGTAAGGGTTGGGCTCGGACTCTCCCACTCCATTGAAGTCCTCCACGTTGATTAGCTGGAAGTCGAAGGTCAGGCCAGGGTTGGGGGCCTGGAACTGGGGCAAGAGCTGTACGTGGGGCAGGTTCCCCAGCTGCTTATAGCGCCAGTTATACAGGTTACACAGACTGGAAGAGAGATGGACTACCATGTTAGCAGTCATTCATATGGTTAGAGAATGACACATTAGTATTAAAAAGGTGCTACACATAGGATTATGTAGAATGTTTGCATTGTAATTTCAGAAAATGGCCATCATTTATCTGCCACTAATAGCCACAAAGTCAAAACAGCTTTCTCAGTTTAACAACAGATTCCGCTCTGGCAGAAGAAATCCAAAGGCCAATATCACGGCCAGTCACAACATCGGCGGGTAAGTAATACTGTGAAACACTATCATTCCACTTTTAGCGGCAGGAATATGATCAACATTTTCTGAAATTATAATGCAAAAATCTTAAAAAAACCTTAGTGTAGCACCTTTAAAGAGAGATTCACTATTCACCATTCTAGCGTCCATGTTAGTATACAGTACATACTGAGGGCACTACTACTGATTAGCCAAGCCAATTAGCCAGGGAGCCATTCACGTGTATCAGCGGCTACTTAGAACCTATTGGATCACGGACATAACCAATTAAACCCTCCTGGCTAACAGACTAGTTATTCTTGTCTTGTCTTACGTTTAAGAGGATTAAGAGATGTCACATTCACACTAAACCAAATATTCTGTTGCTATTTGTGCATAAATGTTTGATGATGAAAACTTCAAATGACTTTTTGCATGTTCAGACTTGTTTATGTTTGATTAGATCAAAATAATATGTAACGTATTCAGCATTTCTGTTTAAACCATATTCCCTTGTCCCCAGTGGGCCTAACCCACCTGGCGCGGGCACGTCCCTGTGCGTCCAGGTCCACGGTGGGCACCCCTAGGCGTACGAAGCGGGTGAACAGGGACTGCTCCATGTTGGAGTACTTCTGGAAAGCCATGTTCTTAATGACGGGGGGCAGCTGGTGGTGGTCTCCTATCATGATCCAACGCTTCAGCCGGCTGTAACCGTCCTCTGGGTTCTGGAGCGGGAGAGGAAAGATACAAGGTCAGTTCTTCTCCACAAAGCGTTCTTAGGGAAAACGCCTTGTAATTCAAAACGCCCATCACCAGCCCTGCACCTCTTCACACATCTGCTCTTCACCTTTCCTTTTCTCCATTCTCCTCCCTCTGCCTGTTAACTGAGTGGTGAACTTTGTGCGCCATCTATCTGACTGGTATATAATACTGGGAATGCAGGAGAGGTAGGATAGAGACAGAGCGGAGCCTCACTGATGCGTTTACTAGGCTTCTGCTGATTAGGAGGGAGAGTAATGAGGGCTTGACCCCAGACAAACCTGATATTACCAAGGCTCATAAGTCCAGCCTGATTCAATCACTGATAGGGATCCAATGGAAGGAAAATGAAAGGTGGGGGATGTGGATTCTCGTTACCGCCTGCGATGCTACGACAGCAGGCATGATGGGTTGGATGTTTGCATTGGTTGGAGCAAGAGGAGACTAAGAGGTTGTTGGCCAGGTTGATGTGGCTTAATGGTCTCCCTAGTGCCATCTGCTACCTGAGGCTATTAGGCCTCAGCATGATGACCCCATTCATCCTGAGTGACAAGGAGTTCTCTTCTCAGGGGAAGTATAGACCTAAAAAAGGGCTTTAGACCTGAACTCTGGGGTTTAGCGCCAGTGGGATTTTGGGGTCTGGCTGTTGTAATTTACCTGCAGCAGGAGAGGGATGAAGGTCTCTATCTCCAGGATCTGAGCTGCTTCCTCCATCAGGATGTTGTCATACTGAAAACAGAAGAACATTTGTGTAAGTGACGAGTTGCCTCTGACCCGAGTTGTGTGTGTGATCGTAGGGTGTGTGTGTGTGTGTGTGTGTGTGTGTGTCTGACCTTGAAGCCCAGCTCTACCAGGTCATGGCGTTTGAGGGCAGCGTGGGTGCAGGTCATAGCGATGATCTTTGCCTCCTTCACCAGCAGGTACTTGGAACGGTCCAGTCCACTCCTCAGCAGCTCAAAGGCCCGGAACTCCTGATGGACACACACACACACTAGTAAGAAGGTGGTTCAGAGGGCTGGGGTTAGAGTTAAAGGTTAAATCACCCGCATTGTCAGGTAGTGATGACTGGTTCAAAGCGCTGCACCACAGTGAGCAGATGTTTATCATAAGATGACACAATGGAATACAATTATCCTTGGATGTAAAAAAAAGTGAAGGGTAATATAACACTTAAACCTCCATCCACGGGGATGTGATCTGACTCAATGCTCTAAATAAACACAATACATCTATGTCGGAAAAAATACTTTGCTTTGGTGCCAAAATAGGGGACCATAATCAATTGTGTGTCCAGATATATGTCAAATGCTGTCATCTACAACAGGGAGGTCATGCAAGGCCGTACATGTTTTTATAAAAACTGGATTCTTAGAGATTCCATTGAAAAAATACCAAAAGAAGGAATGAAATGTAAGACAGTAATTGCACGTGACCTTGCTCTGCTTTTAGGAAATCCTTGAGATCTCAAGACCGGATATCCTCATTTTCAGCAATCTACTTGTCAGTCCTTTCTATCCTCAGGAGCAGGCAGGGTGAGCATTTACAGGATATGGGTTAGTGTTCAATAGAAGCTTAGTGAGCAGCCCAGCACTTCACAACAGATTCCATTACAGGGCTCTTCTGAATGGGAAAAGCAAGACTGGGGGCCCGGCCACATTTTCCTAAAAGGGACCGAAAGGGAGTCGCTTAAATTGAGAGAGACCCGGTAGAGATATCATAGCTCTATACTGCTGGGGATGAGAGTGGGCTAGTAGGCTAGTGTGGTTATTTTGAGACGGCCACATTTGCGGTCAAGGGGCTTGGGGGGTGAGGAGGGCTGAGGGAGGTGGAGCCTCAGAGGGAACTGGGAGAGATAAATATTTGATAAGTTACTATTTTTACAATAATATTAAACGCGACCAAAACATGTAATATTAATGAGGGCTATTTTTAACCCCCCCGTGGTTCCTCAGCGGTTGAAGGGTGAAATTAAGCCGTCTTTCTTCCTACCTCCCTGGGAGGATTCGCGGACTGAAAGGAGAGGAAGAAAAATATAGGAAAAAGAAAAGAAAAAGGATAAATAGCGTGAGGCTGGATGTAGAGAAATCAAAGCGGTAGACATCTGTACACTGTGTTCCGGTTGTGTGTGTGTGTGTGTGTGTTGGCACCTCATAATACACAAACATCTTTAAAACACTCCTGGTAGGCAGCCAGGCAACAGAGCACTTTCATTCTCCTGTGATTCTAGAGGGAGATTGTAACATCTAGGTGGGGAGACAGACTGATATCTCTGCAGCAGCAGCATCATGGGCGAGGCTAAGGCCAGGCTGAGTGAACATAGTGAGGTTCACCCGTCTGATGTGATGGGGCCAGTGATACGAGGGATGCCATATAAAAATCAAGGCCACACATACATGTTAGGATATTACCTCCCGTGAATAACTTCTATATTGCTTCTGCGAGGCCTTCAACGTTGCTCCCATAAATCTCTAACGTTATTGTTATCTCTATATAAAGACTGGGCGCAACCAGGAGGGGCTGTATCTGAGGTGTGTGTATGTGTACACAGAAGTCCGGTTTCAGAGTGTGTGTGTGTGCAGGGAATGCAGAGTGAATGCAGGGGCCTGTAATCTCCCAGCGGCATCTGGGGAGACATGCACTGCCACACGTCATGTAATGCCAACCCATGTCTCACACAGAGAGAGTGAGGAGAGGGAGAGGAAAGGAGGGAGAAAAAGGGAGGCCGAGAGAGAGAGAGAGAGAGAGAGAGAGTTACGTGGAGATAAAGATGGTGGTGAATATGGAAGAATTGCACCATCGATCCAACCGCATCATATTACAAACTCCTAATATCACAACAGAAACAGCTGTTGAAATCTGATTCAATGCGATGTAACTGTGAGTGCAAAGCTACTTCCGCAAAGAGTAGGATGTCCATAGAGAGAGGGGATCAGAATCGGACCTGTTATGGAGCCAGTGGGGTAAACACAATCTCGTGTTCAGTGTTCCAGCTCCCACCTGCCCACAACACACACAGCTGGCTAATGACCCATGAGGAACAGCCAATCTGCTGACATGGTGTGTGTGTGTGTGTGTGTGTGTGTGTGTGTGTGTGTGTGTGTGTGTGTGTGTGTGTGTGAGAGAAACACACTTACCACTGACTGGGGTGAAGATGTGTGTGTTCAAGAGGTTGTGAGTGTGACATGTTGACCTCTGATAGTGAGGAGCTTCTTGGCGTGTTGAGCATGTGCCTTCATCTAGATAAACATGTGACGTGTGTGTGCCTCTACGTGATGCGCGTGTGTGTGTGGCCTGCCCTACCTCCAGCTGGGTAAAGATCTTCTTGATGTGTCGGTAGCAGCCCTCTGCAATGTCCATGTCTTCTTCGTAGGAGCGACCGTAGAACACAGGCTGGGGGGCGTTGGAGAAATACTTATGGAAGGGGAACTGTGCTGCCACGGCCTCGGCCTCCACCGGACAGCCCTGCTTCGAACGGACCTTGCTCATGTACTCTTCCCAGCGAGACATCACCTACAGCGGGAGGACACCAGACAGACCCCCCCTCCTGGATGTTACAGGTCTTGCTCCTTTTTGGTATGCCGCACACATGCATTCTCACTCATACAGATACACACAGTTGAGTCCCATTCACAGAGCACGCATGCTTCTTCATACAAACACGCTCGTTGCATCACATACAAAAAAGGCACGCACAGTCAGACATGGACGCAAACACATTTTATAGTAAGAATATAAATGGGAAAAGAACAGAATAAAATATGAATTCTATTTTCCCCTTGAGTGTCACGGGAACGTGTGGAACCGTGATATATAGTGATACTTTCAAACAAAGGAAAACAAACACAGCCTTAGGGAACTGAACAACTTTCAATTGAATCAATATTCCAAATGGGGCTGTCGCTTGGCCATCTGCTTTAATAGGCCATAACGATTAACAGAGACCATTATCCACCCCTGATATTCTACATCAGGACCATCTCCTCATGCTCATTACTGCCTGATGTCCAATCCCTTACAAGGTCTCTGAGTGGTAAGGTGACAGGGCAGATGAGGGAACAGAGGACACTCTTCATCTGACAGGAGTGCCCTGGCCTATACACAGAGATGTGTAACCATTTAGAAACCTTTATGACAATGTTATGGGAGATATTTTGATGAGTTGTCCGTGAAGTCGTGTAGATAGCTGGTGTCTGTTCTGCTTGCGTCTGTTCAAAGACTATAAAAAGCTTGATGACAATAGGAATCAGAGAAGAGGGGAGACCCCTTACTGGCATGGAGGATTTCTATGTGTTGAGTGAGGGGTCTGGCATAGACCATAGGTTCCATAACCCCCACTACAATACTGAGCCTGACACAATGACTGTGGAATCTGCTATTAAACCACTGTCTCCCTCACTCCTCTGCCTCCCCTCACCAGCCTCCCGTGCTCCTAGTTTCATCTTACTGACAGCATGCCTCCTCAGTGAGAACTCTTCTTGATTATTGATATGGGCTATCGTATGAGCCATCTCAGGTCTTCTTAAGTTGACAGTTGCCTTGTGTCGTCTTCTCTTTTGTTTAAAAAGGCTCTGTTGTCTATTCTGGGCTGTTCTGCTGATGCCTCCTGGAGCCAGTATGCAGGATTTAGGTGACAGAAATAAACTGAGGATTGAGTATAATAACTGAGGGGTTGGTTTAATATTGTGGTATTCTCTGTCGAAGGCAGATATGAAGTGAAAGGAAACTAGATACTGACACTTACTGAACTGGGATGAGGAAAGCGCAACACGGATAAGCAGACTCCCCTTGAACGTTGATTTTAGAGATGCATTTTATTCTCCATTTTTGCAGGTGGGGATATAAAGAATTATTGATTCATCTGGAAATGCATATGTCCTCCCTGTACTGGAAAGTGGCACACACACACACACACACACACACACACACACACACACACACACACACACGTTCACATCCATATACGCACACACCCAGAACCCACACATCCCTCCTGTACTGACCTGGTAGAGGTAGAAGTGTCCTGCGGTCTCACAGGTGTAGGACACGTCTCCGGGGACATCCAGACTCTCCTGCAGACGACCCACCTCTCTGAGCAGCTCCAGCCTCCTGGCCAGCACGTAGTTCACACGCCCATACCTGAACAACATTCCACATTACATCAGTCTTTTCATTCTAGGAAAACCTCAACCCTGTTACGTTATTGGGACTTACTAGCGTATTTTTTTTCATGTTTTTTTTTTTTTTTACCTCGAGATGGAAAATCCTGTTTTTTTGTGCCGTTGATTACACCTAGTAACATGAACAACCCTATACAATCAGAACACCCTATTCTCATAGTGCTGATAACAGTCCCAACCTTCCCTACACATTGCCTGCCCTTCCAGAGCTGAGAGTCATATCACACAAATCTGAGGGGAAATGTTCATGTTTTGAGGAAATCTGAAGCCTAAACCTGTGACATCACAGCCTAGGGATAGCGTTTTAAACCTCTAAAATGTTCATCCTACACGTGCGAATAAGCTGCAAGCAACAAGGCAGCAGGCTTCAAGTGGATAATCAAAAGTATACGAACGCTAACTCAATGGCAGTGGTGGAAAAAGTACCCAATTGTCATACTTCAGTAAAAGTATAGATACCTTAATAGAAAGTTACTCAAGTAAAAGTCAGCCAGTAAAATACTTCAGTAAAAGTATTTGGTTTTAAATATAATTAAGTATCAAAAGTAAATGTAATTGCTCAAATATACTTAAGCCTCAAAAGTAAAAATGCTTTAAAAATCCGTATATAAAATTTAATCAAATCAAAATGTATTTGTCACATGCGCCACCTAAAACAGGTGCAGACCTTACCGTGAACTACTTACTTTCAAACCCTTAACCAACGTGGTTAAGAAAATATTTACTAAATAAACTAAAGTAACAATAAAATAACAACGAGGCTACAGTATATACAGATACCGAGTCAATGTGCTGGGGAACAGGTTAGTCTAGGTAATTCAGGTAATATGTTCATGTAGGTAGGGGTAAAGGAGACGGCACCATTTTCTTGTTTTTAAACTGTATGGATAGCCAGGGGCGCACTCCAACACTTAGACATTATTTACAAAAGATGAATGTGTTTAGAGTCCGCCAGAGGCAGTAGGGACGACCACGTGTTCTCTTGACAAGTGTATGAATTTGACACATTTTCCTGTCCTGCTAAGCATTCAAATGTAACAAGTACTGATTGTCAGGGAAAATACTGTCAAAAGTACAATATTTCTTCAGGAATGTAGTCAAGTAAAATTAGTCAAAAATATAAATAGTAAAGTAAAGTACAGGTACCAAAAATACTTAAGTACTTTACACCCCTACTCAACGCTGGGTATTAAAGTGTTGGTTGCTGAGGCGATGGGAAATAAATGCACAGATGGACCAAATTTCCTTTGTCACTAATAATGTGTACCACTGATCACATATATTATTTACCACAATTGACTACTATTGAATAAATAAAAAATAAAAAAAGATATTTTGAACAAACGGAAAAGACTAAAATCACAGTAAAAACTTGTCATCTTGACTAGTTAGGTGTCCCGCCACAACAAACCAGAAAGCCAATTGGTATTAGTACGTGGCACTGGGACATGCCATGTCAGAGGTCACCCAGACACAGTGCTGTGAGAGAGAGTTGAGGTAGGGACCTATAAATAGATATCCCACTAAGCTTCACAGCAGAGGATTCAAACAGAATTACACCGGCTGACGATAAAATAAAAAAAAAAGTGCCGACCTTGTTTCCCTCCTCACAAAAGCAGCCTTCTGCTCTACCATCCCAGGAGACCAAGAAAGCGAGAACACACAAACTGACCCATTTAGTCACGAAGAGCTTTCAACTTACACCCGTGTTCTCTGACCAATCAGTATTTTAATCTCATTAAAACTTCACTTAACTGAGAGAAGGGAAACTGTGTATTTATAGCATTTGACATTTTTGATTAAAAGGCAAAGTACTGTATATTAATGTCACTGTAAACTACCATTGGTTGAGCAGTGAGAACAGAGAAGGCCTCTATGCCTGTTCATTGTTCCTCCCATACAGTAGTGTTAATTAGTTTCCCCAGCTTACTCCTTCCTCGTCATTGGACCGGAAGGAAGGAGTGAACGTGGAGTCAGTGTGCATGTTCTTAGCAGCAGCTTAATCTGCCTCTCGTCCTGGTGCTGTAGCTAGCTTTAGCTGATCTGCATAATGCAATGGTGCTCCTCCAGAGAGAGGGCCGTCACATCCACTCCTCATCTCTGCTCTACGCAACAAGGAGCTGTGTTCAGTTGGCAGGAAACAGGAGAAAACCATTCAGTTTTAAAACAGAAGAGGATCGTGCATGAACTCCTAATGCTAAGGTCGCGATTCAATACGATCTCGGGTTATAGGCATTGCGGCTTTTCCGATAGAGCCGACATACGCAGCGTTTACTGTAAATGGGATCTTTGCGAATGCGGATTCATTGCCGTTAAAAGCTGCAATGCCTTTGACCCGCGATCGGATTGAATCCCGGCCTAAGGCTTTAGTGAGCCAAGACTAGGTAAGGCCAGAATCTCTAGGTTTAGAGCAATGTCTGCCTATTTAATCAACACAACTGATCCATGTATATTTTGTATCACTAGACCTATTTGTTGTGGCTTCCACTGACATTCTTTGAGCACACATCGTTTCCATTGGCTAAAGATGTAGTAGCCTAATCGACAGACTCCATAAGGCTCCTGCTCTGATACAAGGCTTGAGGCTATTCATCCTCACGGAGGTCTATACTTGGTCTCAATTAACTAGTTAGTCCGTCTGACAGCAAGATCAAAGCTAAGGTAGATTGGGAAAAAATGGTTATGTAAAGGTTTTGGGTTTCTCCCTTCCGCTCTTCCTCCCTCCCTCCCCCACTCAGTCTCAGGTCTGCTGTAAATGGTTTCAGTTTGCTGGCTTCCCCCATCTCTCTCCCGCTAGTCAATGTCTGTGTGGTTAGGTCTCTGAGTCACAGTACCTCAAGGCATTGAATGAGACAGAGACACATAGCCACAGAAAGAATTCCCCCAATTGCGTGGGTGGGAATTCTAGCGTGTTTCCTACCGGTGAGACAATCTGCTCCCGGCATCTGTGTGCATGCACCAGGGGTCTGCAACAACGAGGGACCACCGAGGCCTCAAATCCACAGCCTAGCAAGGTCTTGAAGACCCAACCAGTTTTGGTTGCCAATCGGTCCTCCAAATAAAACTCTAAAAACACCACTTTTCATGCCAAATGAGTCCCAAATGGGCCAGTGAGACACTGTACAAGGCCCAAATGTTGAGAGCACTAATCAGGATGGAATGGTTGATGGAAATAGGGGAGACAGCGAGCATGCGTGAGCGCAGTAGGCCCTAATTAAGATAAAACCATGACCAGGCTGGAGTGTATGGGGGGTATCGAGTGGCTCTGTCTGACTTGGACTAATTATGAGAGGGACCAGCTGGCTATACCTGTCACTGTATGTATGTGTACTGCATGTGTGGAGCTGGATGTGTGCTCAGATAGATGTATGCATGTGTAGAGTTGTGTGTGTGTGAGGTCAGTAAGGAATGTGTGTGTAGTTGGGCGTGTGAGAGGGGGAGGGAGAGACGTGTGTGTGTGTGTGTGTGTGTGTGTAACACCACATGTGGCATTCTCTCACCTACTGAAGTCCTTCTCAGTTTCCAGTGCCTCCTCTCCGTGGCCCATACGCAGGAGGTGACGCTCGTCTATGTCCAGAGCCATGATCTTCTCAAACAGCTGGTTCAGAGCCTGGAACACACGCAGAACAGAGGTGAATGCCTGCGCGCGCACACACACACACACACCTCTTACAGCGTGGCAGGGTGAACAGAAAGGGGACAAGGCTTTTTGATTAAATACTGAGGCGAGGAGACTGGGGCACAGGGGAGCTTTTTAATTTTTCCTCCGTGACATTAGGTTGGGATTTCTCAGTGATTAATGCCACCATTTTGGGGAGGATTGGTGAATTCCTCCAGCAGCAACTTTGCTTCCTAAAATATGATCAGTCAAGAGGTGAAGAACCTTTTCATAAAAAGCTTCCAACATGCAATACTTGTGACTATATGGGCCATATCTATGAATATAGGGGCCTGTGTGTTATCCATATGTTGCTTTGGATAAAAGCTTCTGCTACATGCCTATAAATGATGGTACACAGTGCATTCAGAAAGTATTCAGTCCCCTTCACTTTTTCCAATTTGTTACGTTACAGCCTTATTCCAAAATTGATTAAGGAGCCCCCCCCCCCTCATCAATCTACACACAATATCCCATAATGACAAAGCAAAAACAGGTTATGAAATTGAGCACATTTATTAAAAATATAAAACAGAAATAATCCCATTTACATAATATTCAGACCCTTTACTGAGTACTTTGTTGAAGCACCTTTGGCAGCGATTACAGCCTTGAGTTCTCGCGTATGAAGCTACAAGCTTGGCCGACCTGTATTTGGGGAGTTTCTCCCATTCTTCTCTGCAGATCCTCTCAAGCTCTGTCAGGTTGGAATGGGAGTGTCACTGCACAGTTCTTTTCAGGTCTCTCCAGAGCTGTTTGATCGGGTTCAAGTCTGGGCTCTGGCTGGGCAACTCAAGGACATTGACACTTGTCCCGAAGCCACTCCTGCGTTGTCTTGGCTGTGCGCTTAGAGTCGTTCCTGCTGGAAGGTGAACCTTCGCAACAGTCTCAGGTCCTGAGCGCTCTGGAGCAGTTCTTCAAGGATCTCTCTGTACTTTGCTCCGGTTATTTTCCCGATCCTCCCTCCCAGTCTCCCAGTCCCTGCCGCTGAAATGCATCCCCACAGCATGATGCTGCCACCACCATGCTTCACCATAGGGATGGTGCCAGGTTTCCTCCAGACATGACGCTTGTCATTCAGGCCAAAGAGTTCAATCTTGGTTTCATCAGACCAGAGAAACCTGTTTTTGCTTTGTCATTATGGGGTAGTGTGTAGACTGATGACTTTCTTATTTAATACATTTTAGAATAAGGATGTAACATAAAATGTGGAAAACGTCAAGGGGCCTGAATACTTTCCGAATGCACTGTATATACAGTATATGAAAATTGAGTGATTTTAGAGGCATTTCCTACCTGGTTGGAGTGTGTGACTATGAGGGTTCTCTGCTCAGGGAAGTTGTGGTAGAGGTTGGAGATGATCTGGACGGCCACATCGGTCTTTCCTGTACCTGGAGGACCCACCACCTAACGGAGAGTGAGGGAGGAGGGATAGAGAGAGAACATGAGGCAGCGAGAGAAAGTGCACGGAGGAGAAAAAGGAGAAGGGAGGTTAGCTAACAGAAAATGCCTCTGCCATCGGAGAGCCCAGTGGTTCTGACAAGGCGGCCCTGTGCCTGTCAGAACACACACACAGTTTCCCCCTCAGCGGATCAGACAGGACCGGTGTGTGAGAGTAGGGCTGAGGTGAGAAGTGCTTGGCATGCAAGGTCATCCTCCCTGCACTCACAGGCAAGGACACAGAAACACAGAGAGAGAACACAAATAAAACTACAGAGCACAAGAAGCTCTTTCCATCGGCTCCTTGACCTTTGTATCTAGTTAAGGCTTTAGAGATCCTCGAGTCTAGTCTAGAACCATCACCGTCCTCAAACAAACACCACGACACCAGTTGGAAAGGATCATAAACAAACTATTCCATTTTCATCAGGGCTTTCCCAGGACGAAAGGTGCTCACAGACTAGCCGAGGCGACAACTGGGAATGGAGTTTACTTGACGGTATATTCATAAAAACATTTAGCCACCGTCTTACCACAGGTAAGTGTTAAGGCACTCGCATAAAAGCCAGTCCACTTTACAGACTGGACACCCCAAAACAAAGTAAAAACTTTAAAGCAGGGTTAAAAGTGGCTCCTACACTGATCCAACAGATGATCGGAGAAGCATGGGACTGGGAGGCTGTCTTGGCTGCTAACGATTGTCGCGTCATGCCAGTGAGCGGTGTGTGTGTGTGTGTCTGTGCAGAGTTGTTTTACGACTGCCATATTTACTCAGGCTGCCCACTCAGCCAGCTACCAATCACCACGCCAGGAATGAGCTTCATCAAAGCAAGGCGGTAGTGTGTGTGTGTGTGTGTGTGTGTGTGTGTTGTCACCAGAAACACCAGAGAGGGTAGTAGAGTGTGTATGTGCGTTTCTGAGAGGCTGTGCGTGTGTGTGTGTTCTTCATCGGCACCATTTAAGATCATTTAGCGGATGGGCATTCAGGGAAGTATTTCACTGGCAAGGTGTGACTGATCTGCACCTTATTTACTAGTGGCTGGGGAGTCCTCTGCGTCAGGAAGAGTGCTCACAAATCCTCAGCTCTTCAAGCAGACAGGGCCAATATTAAACCTGTCATATCACAGCTCACTGGTATGGCCGGCCTGCTGAAGTAGCCAACATCACACCCTGGGCTATGAGTGATTGAAAGGCAGTTTAACTCACAAGCCAATGGCCGGGAGACTTCAATTGTTGCTCAAACTTTTAATGCCGTCTGTCCATTGCCTTGGTTTATTCAAGTGGCCAGATAGGAGTAGTCAATTCCTACAAGATGTTTCATCTTGAAAATATATTAAAGTATGAAAAGCAATATCAATGATTCCTATGAACAGTATGAGGTCAGTTTATCGGATTTGTGTAAAAAGGTAGCAGACGAGGTATACTTAAGTCCGTAAAATGTTCTTACCATGGTCAGTCCAGGCTGCATCCCAGCGCGGATGGCCTCAACCTGAGTTGGTGTAAACTGGATGGTATTTCTGTTCAAACACAAAGTTAGAACTCGTGGTTAGAAGGTTTTAAGAAAAATGTTCAGAGAAGCTAAACGAAAGCTGTTTTCAACAAGCTCTGTGATGAAGTGTTTGAAACCCTCATGAAAGACGTTTCAGTCAAGGGACCCAGAGGAGCTTCTGTGACTAACAGGATTTGAATATCAAAGTGCAACTGAAGAAGCAAAGTTACCATCAGATCAGATGAATGATAATTTCATTAACTAACAAGCCAATTAATTTCTGCTCAGTTATGATTAAGATTGATATAATTAAGACATCAACAACCGAATTTGACAGTTTGTTTTGATCTAGTTCGCTACAGGGCTAAAATGTCAGGAAATTACCTCACCAAACAGAACCACCAAAACACTACACAGCCAACAGCGCAAATCCCCAGAACTCACGCTAACATAGCAAATCAAAACACACCAACCCGAATAAATAGGAATCACTATAAAACGTCCCTGACAGAAATGTAAACATTTTAGAGCGTTGCATTTTACAGAGCAGGGGTTGTTTTTGCTCTAGGGGGAAAGGTTTGCTCAGTAAGCGCCCTCAAGCATAAACTAGTCAGGCCTTTGGGGGAAGCTAAATTTGGAGCAGGCAGGCACATTAGGGGTGGAAACACGCAGGCCCTGAGCATAGGCTAAACAAAAAGGTGGGTGCTTTATTTAGGAGCCCTGTGGACATAGTGGAGCAAGATGAGACTTGACTGGCTAGAGAGAGGACAAGGACTTGACCTCTGTGCGGTGCCAACCCTGCAGGGACTCCTGAACTCTTTTGGTTGACCTGGTAACCTGAACTTTAACCTTCGATCCTCACCGTTTGGGCTGATTGTAGGGGTAGGGTCCCCGGTTGGGCGTGACGTGAGGCTCCACTATAAGAGTTTTTTCTTCCTCCATTTTCTCCTCGGAGTCTGCCTTCCTCTTCTTGCCTTTGTCTACCGTGTTCTGCACAGGGAACTTGATTCTAGGGTGGGGAAAGAGCAGAAGGTTCAAAGATATGTTGAGGTTGGACCACATCAAAAAGACAACAGCCCAGGAAGACAATGACCCCAACCCTACTCCATCTGACCCTTGACCTCTGACCTGAAAGGGGGTATCTGCAACTCAGGGTTGTCCTCGGTGACCTTAACAGTGTAACCAGGGAAACAGGACCTCAGGTGGTCGATCGACAGGAAGGTGTCATTGAAGTCCAGGGAGGAGATCTGATTGGGCATCTTGGAGTAGTGGGCGGAGCCCGGGTCACCATAGCCCAGGATGATGTCATGGAGCCATTCTGGGACCACACACTCAGTGTTCATCAGGTTCCTGATCGTCTCCAGGACAGCCTGGGGGAGAAAACGCACCAAGATAGTTAACGGCTACATTTGAATTGCCAAGATAACTCCTGGCTCTCTTGGCCTTCTCTGCCAGCAGCAGCCTCCTCCAGTAGTGCAACCTGATTTAACAGAATGTGCATCATACTACAGGCATTCCTCCAGAGATGGACACCGAGAGATGAGGGGGAGGGGGGCCCTCGAGGGCCTCTGTCTGGGGTCTGTGGGCGGGAAATCAGAGGCCTTGACCTGGAGGTAATCCTGGATCACCCTCAGGCTTCCAGCTCCAGGACCCAGCTGCACCAGTCTGAGTGATTGATCACCCAGGGGTGGGGTGGAGAAGAAGAGATCAAGGCCTGGTGGCGATGCTCAAATAAAGGGAGGGATGATGGGAAGGGGAAGAGAGAGGAAGCAATAAATGGATAGATGGAAGGTGAGAGGTAGTATGAAAAAAGGAATGAAGGGATGGAGGGGAGGGAGGGATATTGCGAGAAAGAGTTTAAATAACAAAGGTGGTCTGGGTCATGTGTAATGAGCAGTAATACAGTACCCCCCCCACTCACCTTGAAGTTGTTCTCTTTGGGCTTGCGTCTCATGATGATGTTGAAGGACTCATAGGGGTCCTCAGTGGTGTTCTGAATACTGCTGGTCATATCCTGCTGGTACTGGTTAGGGTCCAGCCACACTCTGAACGTCCTGGTGTCTCCTCTCAGTTTGGGCTTGGGGTCAGGGCCTGGGGAATAGAATAGGGACAACACATTGTAGTACATTATGGTCAAGATTGAATTAATACGTATTTGCACAAAGGTAAAACGTTTCCCTGTGCATTTCCAGCAGGAATAGGATAGTAGAAAGAACATATTTAAATAGAATATATGATAGGATTGTAAACAGTTTAATATTTAAAAAGTTATTGTTTTTAGTATTAATTCACTTGAGGAAAAAAACAAAACAGGCATGCAAGGCAGAAACTGGTATGTGATCTTGTGACATGCAACCATTGATTTATATACTGTATATACACACACACACACACACACACACACACACACACACACACACAAAATGACTGACAGGGGGTGCTGTTTTGAAGCCACCACACCATCTTGGTACTTCCCCACCGTTGTAAAAAACTATTTTGGAAGCTATAGAAATGCATTTAAAGTCCACATTAATTTTTACCATGTTTATTCTATTACAGACACCTAGTGCATACTTTAAAAATACAGTTGAAGTCCTAGCCACGTGGTAGCTCACCACATAAGACTCTTCAAGCCCCTTCTTATTAATGGTATTTGTTGCTTTTATACGTCTTACTACTCAAAAGTCTTAATTCCTGCGTTTCTAAATGTCTGCGCAAGTGTACTTTTGGACATACAGTTGAAGTCGGAAGTTTACATACACCTTAGCCAAATACAGTTAAACTCAGTTTTTCACAATTCCTGACATTTAATCCTAGTAAAAATTCCCTGTCTTAGGTCAGTTAGGATCACCACTTTATTTTAAGAATGTGAAATGTCAGAATAATAGTAGAGAGAATGGTTTATTTCAGCTTTTTCTTTCTTCCATCACATTCCCAGTGGAACAGAAGTTTACATACACTCAATTAGTATTTGGTAGCATTGCCTTTAAATTGTTTAACTTGGGTCAAACGTTTCAGGTAGCCTTCCACAAGCTTCCCACAATAAGTTGGGTGAATTTTGTCCCATTCCTCCTGACAGAGCTGGTGTAACTGAGTCAGGTTTGTAGGCCTCCTTGTTTGCACGCACTTTTCCAATTCTGCCCAGACTTTCTATAGGATTGAGGTCAGGGCTTGACTTTGTTGTTCTTAAGCCATTTTGCCACAACTTTGGAAGTATGCTTGGTGTCCATTTGGAAGACCCATTTGTGACCAAGTTTTAACTTCCTGACTGATGTCTTGAGATGTTGCTTCAATATATCCATGTACATTTTATTTTATCATGATGCCATCTATTTTGTGAAGTGCACCAGTCCCTCCTGCAACAAAGCACCCCCACAACATGATGCTGTCACCCCCGTGCTTCACGGTTGGGATGGTGTTCTTTGGCTTGCAAGCCTCCCCCTTCTTCCTCCAAACATAAGGATGGTCATTATGGACAAACAGTTCTGTTTTTGTTTCATCAGACCAGAGGACATTTCTCAAAAAAGTACGATCTTTGTCCCCATGTGGAGTTGCAAACCGTAGTCTGGCTTTATTATGGCGGTTTTGGAGCAGTGGCTTCTTCCTTGCTGAGCGGCCTTTCACGTTTATGTCGATATAGGACTCGTTTTACTGTGGATATAGATACTTTTGTATCCGTTTCCTCCAGCATCTTCACAAGGTTCTTTGCTGTTGTCCTGGGATTGATTTGCACTTTTCGCACCAAAGTACGTTAATCTCTTAGAGACAGAACGCTTCTCCTTCCTGAACGGTATGACGGCTGCGTGGTCCCATGGTGTTTATACTTGCATACTATTGTTTGTACAGATGAACGTGGTACCTTCAGGCGTTTGGAAATTGCTCCCAAGGATGAACCAGACTTGTGGAGGTCTACAATCTCTTTTCTGAGGTATTGGCAGATATCTTTTGATTTTCCCATGATGTCAAACAAAGAGGCACTGAGTTTGAAGGTAGGCCTTGAAATACATCCACAGGTACACCTCCAATTGACTCAAATGATGTCAATTAGCCTATCAGAAGCATCTAAAGCCATGAGATCATTTTCTGGAATTTTCCAAGCTGTTTAAAAGGAACAGTCAACTTAGTGTATGTAAACTTCTGACCCACTGGAATTGTGATACAGTGAATTATAAGTGAAATAATTTGTAAACAATTGTTGGAAAAATGACTTGTGTCATGCACAAAGTAGATGTCCTAACCGACTTGCCAAAACTATAGTTTGTTAACAACAAATTTGTGGAGTGGTTGAAAAACGAGTTTAAATGACTCCAGCCTAAGTGTACGTAAACTTCCAACTTCAACTGTATATTATGTGAGCTAAACATAAAAAAAGCATGAAAACATTGTCCTTAAAGTATAGTTTTACGTAACATTCTAATGTTACTGTCCCCACTGAAACAAAAACACTTAAATACATTTAATTTTGTCCTTGAAACATTAAATTTAAATACTGTAGAATACCATTCATTCCTATGGAGGACTGCTCCTTCTGGGGAGTGCCAATATGGCCGATTGGTGGCTTCAAAGCCTCTCACTAGCCAATACATAGCATCAGCAATCCAGGGTTTTTATATACATCGTTGCATGCAACTCAACTAACCCCAAAATTGCATTTGGAGGTTTACTGATAACCCAATTAATTCTCAAACAGTCTATTAGCCAATACATGGCTAATGATGTACGGCGGTGGTATACGAGCCTGGCAATGTTCATCACTTATGTAACAACACAAGGACACACAGCGAGAGAGATGAGAGAGAAAGATGAAAGATCTTGAAATCAGAGAAGCATTAGTTACACTGGCCAGACCCCCAAAAATACATTTTAGGGGTCATCATCTGCCTACCATTTCATGAATACCAGGGCATCTTCCCTGGTCCCCAAGAGAGCTAAGCTTTCAAATCCTAGTCCAGGCCACTAATCTCCCACCTCACTATCCACCCCCACATTACATTCTCATGCCACTCTCCCACCTCAGCACCGACACACATTACATTCTCATGTCTCTCACACACACACACAGGCTAGAGGCTTTAGACTTATTCCCATGGGGAGCCACTGACGCGCCTGTGTGTGTGTGTCTCACCTTTCACAAACATTTAAATGGGAGTATTGGTGGTGCCATAGTCCAGAGCCCTGGTAGTGAAACTCAAGCCGGTGGCCCCATCCCATGCATTTCCTTTAAATCCCCTCTACTAAAAGTAGTGTGGTGCGATTGACGAACGAGTGGCTGGAAGGAGGACACTTACACACTGAAATAAAGGGCTGAGGACAGCTGGAGATTGGTGTCTGAAGAGCTAGGCAGGCAGGCAGCCAGTAGGGAAAAGTAGCCAAACTCAGATTTAGGCGTTTGTATCTTTGAGCTATTTCCAGCTTTGCTGAATTTTACAGCTTATGGCAATGTAGACCAGGCAAAAAAGCTTCTATAAAAGCTTTTAAATCTCTATTGGGTTGCTGAATAAATGGAGGATAAATAAATAAATAAATAGAAATGATAGCGCCACTTTTCACAAAGTGCCCAGTGATAGGTGTCATGTCTGTCCCTGGCTCGGCCCTGTGGGCATCTGAAAGTTTAAACAGCGCTAGGCTCGTTACATAGATACACCAGCCCAGTTAGCACCTCTCTCTACATTTTTAATACAGTGGGAACATGGAGAGGAGCGAAGAAGGTACATAGTGCTTTGGTAGAGGTGCACGGACACATGTTCAGACGGGAAAGGACGAACACTTAGGATAACATTTCTGGAGGTTAACCTGACATACACTCCAATAGCCCGCTCTGAACGCTGCTGGTGGAAGAGGAAGGCTCTAGGTACAAGTTGCCTGTAGTAGGCTAAGCCCTAGGATCAGCGTACACTTCCCCAATCATAACCTTAATCATTAGGAGGGGTAATGCAAAACTGACCTTCGATCAGGGTAATATGCCTGAATGTCTCTTTTCATAGCCAAACATTTAGCGGAAAGAAAAGCCATGGCAGGCCCAGTCACAGCTTCAATAGGATGGATCTGAGACTATGCATGTCATGTTGGGAGTCTAGAAAAGCCTGTCATACAGTGCAAGTATTCAGACCCCCCCCCCCCCCCCCCCCCCCAATCTACACACAACACCCCATAATGAAAAAGCAAAAAAAACAGATTGAAATTTTGGCAAATAAAATATATATACTGAAATAATCCCATTTTACATAAGTATTCAGACCCTTTACTCAGTACTTTGTTGAAGCACCTTTGGCAGCAATTACAGCCTCAAATCTTCTTGGGTATGACGCTACAAGCTTGGCACACCTGTATTTGGGGAGTTTCTCCCATTCTTCTCTGCAGATCCTCTCAAGCGCTGTCAGGTTGGATGTGGAGCGTCGCTGCACAGCTATTTTCAGGTTTCTTCAGAGATGTTTGATCGGGTTCAAGTCCGGGCTGTGGCTGGGCCACTCAAGGACATTCAGAGACGTGTCCCAACTTGTTCCTGCGTTGTCTTGGCTGTGTGCTTAGGGTCGTTGTCCTGTAGGAAAGGTGAACCTTCGCACCAGTCTCAGGTCCTAAGCACTCTGGAACAGGTTTTCATTAAGGATCTCTGTACTTTGCTCCGTGTATCTTTCCCTCGATCCTGACTAGTCTACCAGTCCCTGCCGCTGAAAAACATCCCCACATCATGATGCTGCCACCACCATGCTTCACTGTAGGGATGGTGCCAGGTTTCCTCCAGATGTGACGCTTGGCATTCAGGCCAAAGAGTTAAATCTTGGTTTCATCGGACCAGAGAATCTTGTTTCTCATGGTCTAAGAGTCTTTAGGTGCCTTTTGGCAAACTCCAAGCAGGCTGTCATGTTTCTTTTACTGAGGAGTGGCTTCCGTCTGGCCACTACCATAAAAGCCTGATTGGTGGAGTGCTGCAGAGATTGTTATCCTTCTGGAAGGATCCCCCATCTCCACAGAGGAACTCTGTCAGAGTTGCCACGGGGTTCTTAGTCACCTTCCTGTCCAAGGCCCTTCTCCCCCGATTGCTCAGTTTGACCGGGTGGCCAGCTCTAGGAAGAATCTTGGCGGTTCCAAACTTCTCCCATTTAAGAATGATGAAGGCCACTGTTTTCTTGGGGAACTTCAATGCTGCAGAATTGTTTTGGTACCCTTCCACAGATCTGTGCCTCGACACAATCCTGTCTCGGAGCTCTTGGGAAAATTCCTTTGACCTCATGGCTTGGTTTTTTCTCTGACATGCACTGTCAACTGTGGGACCTTATATAGACAGGTGTGTGCCTTTCCAAATCATGTCCAATCAATTGAATTTACCACAGGTGGACTCCAATCAAGTTGTAGAAACATCATGTATGATCGATGGAAATTTCAAGTCTCATAGCAAAGAGACCAAATATTTACACAAGTATGGTATTTCTGTTTTTATAAATTTGCACAAAAAAAACAAACTTTTTGCTTTATCCTTATGGTGTATTGTCTGTAGAATGATGAGGAAAACTATTAATTTAATCAATTTTAGAATAAGGCTGTAACGTAACAAGATGTGGAAAAAGTGAAGGGGACTGAATACTTTCCCAAAGCACAGTATAACATGTCCCATTCTATATTAATAAAATTGAATAAATAAAATATTGAGAAGCTTTCAGGTACGATGGGTTGCCCTAAGGTTAATGGAATGTTAATGCGAACAGGTCAGTTCTCTGGTTGAGTGTCACCATGACAATCCCACTAGACTTCATGGGCTGGAAGTTAGGGGGTCGGAGGAGGATGATGGGAAGGGCGTGTGACATGAGTATGTGTGAGTGTGTATGGGCAGGATGCGTGTGCCTGTGGTGGTGGGAAGTGCATGTATGCACATCTGTGTGTGCGCGCGCCAGCCTACCTTCCTCGATGACACGGCCTTTGTCGTCCAGCATGCCCTGCACCTCGCAGCCCCTCACGTAAGCCAGGCCTGTCTGCTCCACAAAGGGCTGGCGGCGGTCAAAGCGCGTGCCGTAGGGCAGGTTGGGCCGCACCGTGACCAGAAAGCAAACGTCGTGCTTACGCAGCCCTGGGAAAGGTGAAAAAAAGAAAAAAAGGAGAGGAGAGGGAGAGGGAGAACGCCCCGTCAGCGCTCGGCTGATCTTTAAAACATGAAGTTGTAATTATACAAGGGGGAGGAGGAGAGGGGGATATTGAGATGACATTGAGCCATCCTCCTGCACGCTGAGGTTTGCTAGGTGTGGGTGGAGAGCAGAGACCCTTTAATAAAACTACAGATTGATTTTAAATGAATCAATTCACTAAATTGACCAGCACAATTTCCACATCATACATTTCATCCTTCAAAACATTCCTATTTGACAGAACAACCTCTCATGCTAGCTACAGTCAGCAATGTCGTATGGTTTGATGTGTTCATGGTAAAACAATGAATCTTGATTTGATTAATTAGGATCCCCATTAGCCGACGCAAAGAGCTAGTCTTACTGGTTTCCATCACAATACCAGGGAGGCCAACACCACCCTGTTAACATTATCTACAGTAGCCCTGCTGCACCCGTTGGGGGAAGAATATAAGGAAATAGAACACTGAAGCCAAGTGGTCAGGGCTGGTAAGAAACATGCTTACAGGCAGACAAGCCTAGAGGAGGTCACAGGTCAAGGTACAGCAGGATTGATATAGAGGTCTGGATGAAAATACTATATGGAGGACATTAAAGGCTTCATTAGTGAGATGTTGAAGTGGGATCCATAGAAAGATAGAGGGAGGGAGACAGTCGGTGAGAAAAGGAGTATAAAAGCTAGGAGACAGAAAAATAGATGGCATAGAGCAGTGGTTCCTAAACATTTTATAGTCCTGTACACCTTCAAACATTCAACCTCCAGCTGCGTACCCCCTCTAGCACTAGGGTCAGCGCTAGTGTTGTTTTTTGCCATCGTTGTAAGCCTGCCACACACACTATACGATACATTTATTCAACATAAGAATGAGTGTGAGTTTGTCACTTCTCACGAGCCGGGTTGTGACAAAGAGCTCTTATAGGACCAGGGCACAAATAATAATAATCATTTTTCTCTTTATTTAACCATCTTACATATAAAACCTTATTTGTTCATCAAATTGTGAATAACTCACCACAGGTTAATGAGAAGGGTGTGCTTGAAAGGATGCGCATAACTCTGCAATGTTGGGTTGTATTGGAGAGAATCTCAGTCTTAAATCATTTTCCACACAGTCTGTGTCTGTATTTAGTTAGTTTTCATGCTAGTGAGGGCCGAGAATCCACTGTCACATAGGTACGTGGTTGCAAAGGGCATCAGTGCCTTAACAGCGCGATTTGCCAAGGCAGGATACTCTGAGCGCAGCCCAATCCAGGAATCTGGCAGTGGCGTCTGATTAAATTAAATTCACATAGAACCGCTTGTTGCAATTTCGATCAGGCTTTCTTCAGATATCAGTAAGTAGACTGGAGGCAGGGCATGAAAGGGATAACAAATCCGGTTGTTTGTGTCATCCGTTGCGGGGAAGTACCGGCGTAATTGTGCACCCAACTCACTCAGATGCTTCGCTATATCACATTTGACATTGTCCGGTAGCTTGAATTTATTTCCTCACAAAAAAATCATACAATGATGGAAAGACCTGTGTGTTGTCCTTGTTAATGCAGACAGAGAATAGCTCCAACTTCTTAATCTTAGCCTTAATTTTGTCCCGCACATTGAATATAGTTGGAGAGTCTATGTAATCCTAGATTCAGGTCATTCAGACGAGAAAAAACATCACCCAGATAGGCCAGTCGTATGAGAAACTCGTCACCATGCAAGCGGTCAGACAAGTGAAAATGATGGTCAGTAAAGAACTTTAAGATCGTCTCTCAATTTAAAAAAAAACGTGTCAATACTTTGATAACCAAAGCACTTATGTATGTTGTAAAAGAGTATCATGGTCGCTCCCCATATCATTGCATAGTGCAGAAAATACACGAGAGTTCAGGGGCTTTGCTTTAACAAAGTTAACCACTTTCACTGTAGTGTCAAATGTCTTTCAAGCTGTCAGGCATTCCCTTGGCAGCAAGACTCTCTATTGGTGGATGCTGCAGTGTACCCAAGTGGCGTCGGGAACAACCGCTTGCATGCGCGTTACCACTTCACCATGTCTCACTGTCATGGCTTTTGCGCCATCAGTACAGATACCAACACATCTTGACCAACAAAGTCCATTTGATGTCACAAAGCTGTCCAGTACTATAAAAATATCCTCTCCTGTCTTGGTTTACAGAAGAGGATGTCTTCCTTAATTGACCCCCCATAAACATAACGGACATATACCAGCAGCTGCGCCAGGCCCACCACGTCTGTTGACTCATTCAGCTGTAACGCATAGAATTCAATGGCTTGTATGTGAAGCAGTAATTGTATCAAAACATCTCCTGCCATGCCACTGGCGCGTCGTGAAACAGTGTTGTCTGATGAAAGCATTGTCTGTTTAGTTTTTTGGCCTTTTCCCCCAGAACTGTCCCAGCCACATTCACGGCAGCAGGAAGAATTAAGTTCTCCACAATAGTATGGGGCTTTCCTGTCCTAGACACGTGGTAGCTCACCACATAAGACTCTTCAAGCCCCTTCTTATTAATGGTATTTGTTGCTTTTATACGTCTTACTACTCAAAAAAGTCTTAATTCCTGCATTTCTAAATGTCTGCGCAAGTGTACTTTTGGACATACAGTTGAAGTCGGAAGTTTACATACACCTTAGACAAATACAGTTAAACCCAGTTTTTCACAATTCCTGACATTTAATTCTAATAAAAATTCCCTGTTAGGTCAGTTAGGTTCACCACTTTATTTTAAGAATGTGAAATGTCAGAATAAGAGAGAATAATTTATTTCAGCTTTTATTTATTTCATCACATTCCCAGTTGGTCAGAAGTTTACATACTCAATTAGTATTTGGTAGCATTGCCTTTAAATTGTTTAACTTGGGTCAAACCTTTCAGGTAACCTTCCACAAGCTTCTCATAATAAGTTGGATGAATTTTGGCCCATTCCTCCTGACAGAGCTGGTGTAACTGAGTCAGGTTTGTAGGTCTCCTTGCTCGCACATGCTTTTTCAGTTCTGCCCACAAATTTTCTATAGGATTGAGGTTAAGGCTTTGTGATGGCCACTCCAATACCTTGACTTTGTTGTCCTTGACTTTGGAAATATGCTTGGGGTCATTGTCCATTTGGAAGACCCATTTCGACCAAGCTTTAACTTCCTGACTGATGTCTTGAGATGTTGCTTCAATATATCCACATAACTTTCCTACCTCATGATGCCATCTATTTTGTGAAGTGCACCAGTCCCTCCTGCAGCAAAGCACCCCCACAACATGATGCTGCCACCCCTGTGCTTCACGGTTGGGATGGTGTTCTTCAGCTTGCAAGCATCCCCCGTTTTCCTCCAAACATAACGATGGTCATGTGGCCAAGCAGTTCCATTTTTGTTTCATCAGACCAGAGGACATTTCTCCAAAAAGTACAATCTTTGTCCCCATGTGCAGTTGCAAACCGTAGTCTGGCTTTTTTTAATTATGGCGGTTTTGGAGCAGTGGCTTCTTCCTTGATGAGTGGCCTTTCAGGTTATGTCGATATAGGACTTGTTCTACTGTGGATATAGATACTTTTGTACCTGTTTCCTTCATCTTCACAAGGTCCTTTGCTGTTGTTCTGGGATTGATTTGCACTTTTTGCACAAAAGTACCTTCATCTCTAGGAGACAGAACGCATCTCCTTCCTGAGCATTATGACGGCTGTGTGGTCCCATGTTGTTTATACTTGCATACTATTGTTTGTACAGATGAACGTGGTACCTTCAGGCGTTTGGAAATTGCTCCCAAGGATGAACCAGACTTGTGGAGGTCTACAATTTATTTTCTGAGGTCTTGGCTGATTTCTTTTGATTTTCCCATGATGTCAAGCAAGAGGCACTGAGTTTGAAGGTAGGCCTTGAAATACATCCACAGGTACACCTCCAATGGACTCAAATGATGTCACTTAGCCAATCAGAAGCTTTTAAAGCCATGACATCATTTTCTGGAATTTCCCAAGCTGTTTAAAGGCACAGTCAACTTAGTGCATGTAAACTTCTGACCCACTGGAATTGTGATTCAGTGAATTATAAGTGAAGTAATCTGTCTGTAAACAATTGTTGGAAAAATTACTTGTCATGCGCAAAGTATATGTCCTAACTGACTTTCCAAAACTATAGTTTGTTAACAAGGAATTTGTGGAGTGGTTGAAAAACGAGTTTTAATGACTCCAACCTAAGAGTATGTAAACTTCCGACTTCAACTGTATAACATACTGTGGTTGAGGAAAGGCACTTCTCCCAATATAAGTGAAGACCAAATCAATGCAGTTATCATATTCGATGGTCCAACGTCCCTGTCTGTTATTCGGTGCTTTCCCGGGTAAAAGGGTGGTAGCTCTTCGGCTACATCAGATTCACAACTGTCAGTGTCCATGCCAGCTGGGCTAACAACAAATGTAGAATTACTGATGCTAGCATTGGATGTGCTCGTGAAAGCAGAACAACTTGTGTCGTCGACAGGTGCAGGTGTAGTACTGCTGGTGTCTCTATGGACGTGGGCCTTAAAAAAAAAAAAACTATTTATCCATTTTAGAGCAAACAGAATGAGCAGCAGCTACGTTTTGGCTTCATACGGACCGTTAGTGGAATTCCCGCGAAAGAGTAATGGTTAATGTGATAGGATGTTAATTACTTGAGTAGGTTACCTGTATTTGACATTGTGTTGTTATTTCGCTGAACACTAGATGGTTTAATTTTATTTTTGGCAGTGAAACGAGGCTACTCAGGCGAGGATAAAAACCTCACCCAAATGTATAGCCCCGTTGGAAAATATAAATGGGCTGTTTGGAAATTATTTTTTCTCTATCCCCCGACGGCATTGCGCATACCCCAGTTTGGGAATACCTGGTATAGATGGAATGCTGAAAGGAAGAAAAGAGGGGGAGAACGAGAGAGCAGGGGATAGAGAAAGGAGAGGTAGGAGAAGAGAGCCATGTACCTTCCCACTCGTGTTTGATGTGGTCTCGAACGTTGAGATTTACAGTGATGTCCGCTCGGACGCGGGCGGGCCAGTTCTCGCCGATGTTGGGCTTGGCCACCTCCACAATGGAGAAGGCTGTGATGGTCTGAGCCATCCTGGCCCAGCCCCCAAACACCACACCACCATACTCTGACTGCCTATAGGAAGACAAGACAACAGGTCAGCCCCTAAACACCACCATACTCTGACTTCCTGAATGTAATAAAATGTATTATAATATATGAGTGATACAAAATTATACATTTGAAAGAAACAGAAATATGGCAACCTTATTTTACCATCAGTTATAAGTGTGTGTTCTCTGCTCACCATGGTTTCATGCGAGTCACCACGTCCTCCACGTCCTGTCTGATCTCGTAGGTGGACTCCAGACGGAACAAGTTGAAGTTTCTCAGCAGGTAGTCATGGAGGGTCAGGAACTGCAGGTTCAGCTTCGGCAGAGCCAGACAACCTGGAACACACACACACGCAAAGATGAAACAGATTTGGGAACAAATGCTCAGAATTGGATGCATGTCATTGGTATAGACCTATTACCTACACATCTATTTCAGAGTAACACAAATAGGGCCCTGTGTTTTCCCTGACAAGGAACAATTCTGGACCCACTTGACAGGGACAATCCCTTAGCTAAAAGTTGACTATACAGCTAGTTTTACACCTTTAATCTCCTGGCAGGCTAAAACAGCCTTATAAAATGTCGATAGGCTCATGGATTTCAATGGCTTTAGGACTGTAGGCATCTTAGCTGGTGAAGGTGCTCCAGCCAGCCTAAAGAGGATTGCCCATTAAGAGGATGCCAGCTCAGGTGCCCCTGAGGTGTGGGATAACAGCAGTGTGTGTGTGTGTGTGAGATGAGTTTGCGAGGAGATACCGTAGAAAGACACGGACCTTCGCCAGAATAGTACTCAGTGGGGACGATGTTCTCATCCCAGATAATCTTCTCCGTTGGATAAAGAGGCATTTGATTAAGTTGCTCAATCTGGGAGATTCTCCTCTCATGACGAGACACCTGGAAGAATGTGCGAGAAGGAAGAGAGAGAGATGAAAGACAGAGAGAGAAAGAAATTGGATGAATGAGCCATTGGTGTACTCTGGCACTGACTGCCCTTGCAACACATATCCTCCTCTTTACTCACTAGATCAGACAGCGGTATTAAAAACAATGTTTGGTCAAATGAAAATCGGGTCAGACGTATTGCGTCACACCAGTCACCGTCCGCCTGTCATGACAAACCCCTCATTCATTCATGTGTTTTAGGTCAGGGGCCTTAATGTTGTGGCCTAAATTATGGTTGTGTTCCAAACATGATGCAGAAGCCTATATAATCCCTGTGTTCCCATATGTGATCAGTCAGTCAATAACCGCCATGCTACGCTAATCCTGTTACACTGCTGTGTTCTCTGCCAGGCACTATCCAACCCGGGGTTTCGTCATACTCATGTCCATCAGGGACTGGCAGAGAGGTCCATAGAGCTCTAGACCCTATGCCCCAATGGAGAGTAACGTTCAGTTCAAATACCTATGACAATTTTAAAACTATGCAAAAAAACTAAGAAATATCATAATGTTGGATCAAATTCACCGCAATCCAGGAAAACTCAAGTTCCCAACTTCCCCTCGGAATTCAGTCCACATTAAAGGAAAAACAATATTCTGTTCAGAATTCAAGAGCGGTTGGTTAATGTCTTGGGGAAATGAAATAACCATCAGAACAGTGATAGCTAGAGGCTGAACAGAGCCTAACTCCAGTCAGCTCATTCTCTCCTTCCCCAGGTTTAATTGCAGACTCTCTCTGCAGTGTGTGTGAGCTGCTCTGCTCCCTACCGTACAGCACAGCGCCCCGAGCCTCTGACAGACACATAATACCTAACTGGACTCTTTGGAGATTTTCGGTTGCCCAGGGCAACCCGGGGCCAAATGAGTCCCCTGACATTGTTTCCCAGAACCAATCTAATCAGCTAATTATGGAAAAGCTTCTCTTCAGTAGTGGGGAGAGGAGGCCTTGAGAAAACTTGAAGTGGGTAATTACAGTAGTAAGGACAGAGCAGCAGGTCAGTGGCTGGTCGCTTGGTGACGGAGGGTTATGGGGGATGAGACTTGTTTTCAACACACTGGATGCCTGTTTTTAGGAGGGACTAAGGGTGTGTGTGTGGAGAGCAATCAGATCAACTGCTGTCTTTTCCTAGGATAAGAAAAACATTGCTGGGTGTTGCATACTGTATTCCAAGGTCAAAAGCATAAATTAGCGGCTTCTAAAACGAGCCACAAATACCCGTTACGCCGCTACGCTCCCCAGGCGATTATTGTTCTGAAAATGACCATATCCTGACGTTGCTGCTGTTTAGCCAAGCACCTCATTATCGTTCACTTCCCATCACCCCTAACCACAGATCTAGGATCAGATCACCCTTTCCCCATTCCTAACTTAAAGCATTAGGACGATGACACAAACATCTGATCCTCAATCAGTGGTTAGGGACAACGTCTCCCTGTTTCGTAGCAGCACCTACCAGCAGCTCCAGGAGGACCTCCTTCTCATAGGTGGTGTCCTGTCCCTCTGCCAGCTCTGGTAACAGGCATAGATACGAGGCCACCCTGTGGAGAGTGTTGGAACTGCACAGAGGAAAAAAGAAAAAACAACAACTTCAGCATATTTGACATTACGAACTTCCAATTAACATTTATTTCCTTTGAGCATCATGATTTAAACAGTCGTATATTTTCTGCTAAGTCAGTGTGTTTACTACAACATGAAGACCCAGGGGTAGAAACGCACATTCAGGAGAATATTTACACTGTGCCGATTATTCTATTTTTCGGAGGAAAACTCCCCTATTCCAGTGTCCGGGTCGCTACGCTTCATTTGACAATATGAAAAATGCCACATTCTCCCAACGCACAGGCTGTTTCTTAAATCTGTGCTTGTTAGAATTGCAATGTAATGTATGCTAGTCCTTGTGTTTTCCTCAGCTCTGCTAAGTAGCGGCCACTGCAGTCCTGCTCTGTCAGCACGGCGTGTACAGGGACCGGGTCGATGTGATTATTAAAATCCAACTGCAGAGGCTGCCTCAGCATGTGCCGTGACACAGGCAGCGTTGGTATAGAGAGAGACACTGTGACTGAGTCCTGTACAGACAGACAGGGACACGTGTCACTGTGAGCAGAAGCGTGGGCAAGCCCGTGATGATGCCGTGGTTTGAACACATGGATCCGTGGTCCGTCTAGGGACTGGTATGGGTCAGGCTGCTGTACTGTACTTCATGACAAAGCTAAAATAGCTGCTTTGAGTTGTTGAGGAGATGAATGCAGCAATAATCTCAATATCAAATCATTTCTGATAACAATGAAGTACCTTACTGTAATTGTTTTCAAATTAAAAAAGGGTAAAAAAGAAACAAAAAAACTGATTCTTAGCAAAGAGCAATTTCTCAAGCAAGAATTCTGCTGGGACTGTCTGAGTGGTCTGAGTGGGGAGGGGAAAATGGCGCCGGAGGAGATGGCTGCCGTTTTACTAGCTCCTAACCAATTGTGCTATTGTTTGTTTTTTCACGTTATTTCTAACTTATTTTGTGCATAATGATTCTGCCACCGTCTAATATCTTGTGTTTGACAGAGTCGTGGATGAACAACAACGTGGATAACATACAGCTGGCTGGGTTTTCTGTCCATCTGCAAGATAGGTACGGCTGTCTCCGGTAAGACAAGGGGTGGTGGTATGTGTCTATTTGTAAACAACTAAATCTAATATTAAGGAAGTCCCAGGTTTTGCTCGCCTGACGGTAGAGTATCTCATAAGCTGTGGACCACACTATTTACCAAGAGAGTTCTCATCTATATTATTCGTAGCCGTCTATATACCACCACAAACCGATGCTGGCACCAAGACAACACTCAATGAGCTGAATAAGGCCATAAACAAACAAGAAAATGCTCATCCAGAGGCGGTGCTCATAGTGGCCGGGGACTTTAATGAAAACTAGACGTTATTGGCAGAGAGGTTTGGAACTCTTTTTTATTTGTCTATTAACTAATTCACCACCTGGTGATTTCACAAGGCAGGCCAAAACTCCATTATACCAAAACAGGCTGAAAACTCTTACACCAAAGGCCATTATCATCATTTTCACAATATTATTCCAAACTCATAGTGCAGAAATGTATATAAAACACAGGAAAATGGGCCTTTAAAACTGAAAGGGAAAAACACCCAGTCTGTGTGTGTTTTGGGTACTTAGCAGATCAATCGGGAATAGTGGACGAGTGGCAGTTTATCTTGTGGGTAGCACAGCTGAAATAGCTGGCATTAAAAATAAGGTTCTCTGGGTAAAAAGTGCCTTGTTAAAAGTGATGGGCATATGTGGAGTTTCCACAGCTGCTTTGAAGCCAGTGGGGCGACTGGATAACAATGCAGAGCCTGGCTTTATTCATGAGAACAACATTACACAGGAGAAACGACAGCTTGAGCTTCTCTCTCTTCTGGGATAAATACACACAACAGCTCTGATACTTCACAGCCTGGCTTGCTGAGACCCAGTGTTAACCATCTCAAACTCAGCAGCACCTAGGACCAGGAGGAAAGGAGACAAGGATAGGAAAAGGGAAACCTAGTCAGTTGTACAACTAAATGCATCTTCCGCATTTAACCCAACCCCTCTGAATCAGAGACATCCACGTCATTGGCGCCCGGGGAACAGTTGTTGTTCGGGTTAACTGCCTTGCTCAAGGGCAGAACGGCAGATTTTTGTACACCTTGCTGGCTCGGGGATTCAAACCAGTGACCTTTTGTTACCTCTAGGCTACCTGCCGCCGCCCCACACACACACACACACACAAGGCCCCATCAAAGGGGGGAATGCTTTTTGCTGAGGCCACTCCCTAACATGATCTGACAAACACAGCTGTTCAAAGAGTTTATTCTCCGGCCCCTGTAGATCGATTCAATTAATGAGGCGAGTCTCTCTCCCCCTCCGACTGGCACCACTACTGCACATTCAAGGACTCACAGGCTGACTAACATTCACTGTCAGGGGGGGCAGCGTTAGGGATGCTAGCGTTACGACACTGACAACTCAACGTTTGTCATCAGGGTAGCGTGAAGATTTAAAAGTTTAAGATGTCTATGGATGTTCTTTTCCTCCACACACAAAAACAGCTTATATTTCACAGCCTGGCTTGCTGAGACCCAGTGTTACCTATATCAAACTCAGCAGCACCTAGGACCACAAAGAAAGGAGACGAGGATAGGAAGCGCACACACACACTAACAATTGATTTTTCTCCCACCCGTCTATCGCAGACACACTTTACCTGAGATGACCAAACTGTTTTGTAAGGGATTCCCGTGTGTCCACTGCTGCCACATTGGACAGGGCAAAGTCCTGCAGCTCTGGGAAATGGGCAAAGGCGGCCCTCTGAAAGACAACACACAAACATTAAAAGCAGGTGCAAACACCCCCCCCAAACACCTCAGAGCCAGTGTTGTCCCTCATTTATTAAACCAGCATCTATGTGGGGCTAGAGAGAAGTAGGGGAAAGAGAGATGGACAGATGGTGAGCCAAGCTAAGAACAGATGAATCAGCCTGTATATTTCTCTGAAGATACATTTGATCATATCAAGTTGAGAGGTAAAAAAAAACAAAAAAAACAACAACATGAAACATGTGGAACACTGAAATCTATGGAGAATTCTCTCTGGGACTGAAATGTGACTTGATATTCTTTCTTGTCAAAGACCTCTGGAAGCTGTCACTAAATCATGAATGATTCATATTGGTACGTTTTACTCACAGCACCGGCCACGTCGCCCAGGTGCACACAACTCTCGTGCTCTAATTTCAACACTTAAAATGTGCCACTGACGTTAACAACAATCCCTATCAAATAAACGATTTTAATACACAATACATTCTTAACAAGACAGGCAAGGCAACCAAACAAAATGGAGAACAGCATGGTGTTGTATGCGTGTACCTGCAGTGATGTGATTCTGTCGTAGTGGAGTGTGGTCATCTCCTTCTCTGTCAGGGCGTTGCCCGTCTGGTCGTTGATCTCAAAGCCTGTGTAGAACTTCAGCATGTCCAGTAACTGGCAGAAGAGGTGACCCTCCTTCTCTCTCTGCATGAGACTGGACAGGTGACAGCTCACCACCAGGTGGGAGTCGTCCAGCACCGTGTTGAACCAGCGCCTGGTGGGCAGCAGGGCCTGAACACAGACATAGAATGGAACCACACATTACACGTCATGGTAAAACAGCAGCCTTTATACAAGACCAGAGCCTCAATAATTATAGATTTTTTTTTACACATAACACATTGAGGGTGTTATAAAATCCAGCCTACTATTACTATGCAGCCCAGGCCTGTAGCTGATAACAAGGAGACGGTGCAACATCACAACCAGGATTAGTCCATGTATGGATTGACTCAGTCTCTGAGGTCATTCAGATCAATCCATCTACAACCCAGAATTCCCAGCATTGAGGCCCAGAGTATAAATAGGGCCCTATTGATAAAGGCTCTATTTGAGAAGGTTGTTTTTGACTCTTTTTAATGAGGGTTAGAGAGTTCACATTTCCAAAAAAGAGGAAAGGAGAAAAACAATGACAATACTTATACAGAGACATTTATGGAAAATGGCAACACCAGAACCTTGATTTATTCCATTGAATTCACCTCTATACAGAAGGCAGGTGCTGCAAATGATATTACCCTCTCACAACACAGGCAGGCATTATGTATGGCAGCCATCTTTGATCACCACACAGCCATGACAGATAGACAGCTCAGCCTAGCAGGCGTGTAAAATGTAGGGTCTCTTTTTCCAGTCCAGATTCACAGGGCATCATCATATCATCCCAGAGAGGCAAGTATGAGATTTCAGCCATCCCTTTGTAAAATGATACTGCTGAGAGGGAAAGGATTTCTCCGGAGGCAGCTTGCCTTGCCGGTGCCAGGGGAAAAAAGTATAGCCTGTCATCGGATGCAATAGAACTCAATTTATCCTATCCTCCCTGTGTGGAAACAGGAGCACCGCTGCCTTGCAGCCCGGAGAGGGAAGGGACCACCTTGACTGTGACACCTCGCTACATGTCATCATAAAGCCAGAGTAGAGACGATAAGAAAGCAGGCTACATTGTGACCTTACACCTCTGTTAGAAATAACCTTGATTTTCTCTCAGTCATCAAAAACCAGTCATTCAGGGACAGGGTTCCATACTCAACACAGATCAAGACCAAAATAGCTATATAGGTAAGTACAGCAAACTCAATAGTGTCTTTGCATGCTCAGTGATTGCAGATATTCAGTTGATCATATATAAAATGGCTGCCTGGTACCCTTCATAACTACACAACAAGACCATAGCGTCCCTTATAAATGGTGTTCCTTACCTCCAGGTCAATCATGAGCTCGATGAACCTCTCGCAGTAGTGCACCTTCTCCATGGGTACAGGGCCTGAGAGAGAACACAGAGAGACATTCAGATCAGGTAATAAAATACATGACCATACACTCTGCTATCACACAGGAGGGAATGGGGGGAGGGGTGACGTGTGTGAGAGGTAGTGCCAGGAAGTGGCCCGGGCGTGCACGGAGAACACGGTGTGTCTCTTCCTCAGGCACTGCAGCACACTGGGAGATCAGCCCTCATTAGAGGAGGTGTGTGTGTGCCCGTGCTGTGGACCAGGACTCTGACGGGGACGATTAGAGTCTGGGTCTCAGCATGACCCCCTTCACCCAGCTGCATGTTGGGAAAGATGCTATTCTGAGCACTCAGGTTGGCTGGGAGGGGTCTGGTCACCCTGCATTACATCACCATGGAGGCTGTGAGGAGGGGGAGCATCTGGACAGGACTGCTCTTTCAAAGTGGGGGTCAAGTCGGAAGGAAAGGATGAACTTTGGGACAGATAGAGGGTTGAAAAAGTGGGTCTCACACCGGTAATGAGGTCTGAGCTGAGAGAAGGCGACAGCTGAGACGGTCACAGAGAGATGAGGCCTGCGCATAGATAAAGACTATCAAAGATCTATGGCTAATCATATACAAGGATAAAGGCTAGCAAGTAACACCTGCCTGGGCTGTCCTCGTCTGCCACTGGTAGGAAAGGGGATACCTAGTCAGTTGCATGACTTAATGCATTCAAACAAAATGTGTCTTAACCTAACCTCTTTGAATCAGAGAGGTGGGGGGGCTGCCTTAAGCAACATCCACTTCCTCGGCGCCTGGGGAGCAGTTGTTGTCAGGGGTTAACTGCCTTGTCCTTGAGCAACAACTGTTCCCCGGCCTCAGAACGGCAGATTGTTTTACCCACCTTGCCGGCTATGGGATTCGAACCAGCGACCTTTCGGTTACTGGCGCAATGCTCTTAACCGCTGGGCTGCCTGACGCCAGAGTAAGATTTGTACCTCTGCTAACTTTTCAAATAAATTTGCACAACAAGGTGTGACAACTTTTTCTGTATGAGGACCATTTTTAGCCTTGAGAATCTCTCTTCTTAGTAAATCCTGCTGCTTGTGGGGAATAATGAAACACTGCTTTGCTCATAAATCATAACTGTGTTGCTAAATGTTACCTGCTGGGGAAATGGACACCAGAACACCAAGAAACTTCTTAATGAGCGCAGAGAGGAACGTCCTCTCCATCTTAGCTCTGGAAATAAAAGCAGGGAAATAATAATTAGCGATACGCATCACAACACAGTGCCTTTGATGGGACTATTTCTACTGGTCCAGATACAGGCAGAAGGTCTATTTCTACTGGTCCAGATACAGACAGAAGGTCTATTTCTACTGGTCCAGATACAGGCAGAAGGTCTATTTCTACTGGTCCAGATACAGGCAGAAGGTCTATTTCTACTGGTCCAGATACAGGCAGAAGGTCTATTTCTACTGGTCCAGATGCAGGCAGAAGGTCTATTTCTACTGGTCCACATACAGGCAGAGGGGAAGGTCTTACTGCTCTGATGCTTTGCCTTCCAGCTTGTCAAAATTCTTCTTGATCAGATTCCAAAACTTTTGGAGCTTGGGAACTTTCTTCAGCTCGTGTTGCAGTCTAGACTGTAAAGATGACAGTGTGTTCATTAATCAATCTTAAGGATGCTAAAAAATAGTAAAACCCAACATTTGCACTAGGAATGTTGTTTTTGGCTCACCAACCCTATTCCACTTAATCAACCACAATTTGTAAATGTGTAAAATATTGTCACAATTTTAAAGATAATACATATCTAACAGCATGACAGTTCTAAGGACATAAGGGGAAGAGGAGTTCTTACAGGTAAGATACACATCCACATGGGCAGTGAGATGAGCTGCTGCACCTGCTCTCTAATCAAATCCACCTCCTGAGAGAGAGAGAGAGAGAGAGAGAGAGAAAGAAAGGGAGTAGGTCGGAGAGGGACATAAGGATATTTGTACATTGGTAGACTAATGGCAATGCACCAAACTGATTAGAATCATCGCATTGAGTTCAGGAGAAACAGAGGGGATGAAAATAGATTTTCAGAGTGAAACTGGTGCAATGGCTACCCATAGTTTTGAGAAGGAGTGGAGAATACAGATGTGCTAGGGCGACACCCGAGTACACAATTTGAAGCGTAATACTGCCATCTAGTGGAACCTGCACCAAACTACTTTTATTAAAACCACCTCCAGGAAGTTTTCCATTTGTTAGCTCATCTTCGTGGCCCTGAGACTACTGGATAGGAGTAAGCAGTAGCTCCATCTAGCTTCAGCTTTGTTGCTTTCACCTATCCATTGTCATCAGGCCAGGGAAAGGGGAGTGAACAAGGGCAGAGGAAAGGGACTCTTCATTCTATGGTTGTTACTAACATACTTTCGCAATAAAACAATGCATTACTCAACTTATATTATGTGGTTGATTCAGCCAATAACTTATTCCACATTTCCAGAGAGGTAGACATTGGTTGGTGTGTGACATACCAGGCTGTTGAAGCAGTGGTCGAGGAAGACCAACAGTACAGTCTGCTCCTTCAGAGTCAGGCCAGCCTCCTCTCCAGCCAGCACGGCCTCCATCACACACTTAAAGAAGTACGGGAAGTGGCTGGGCTCCTTCTTAAAGACCTGGATAAAGATAATAAACCAAGGGATAAAGAGGACATGCATTGATATTAGAGGACATTGATCAATGCTTTTCCCTAAGTAGCCGTAACGCTGGGGCTGTCCCTGTACAGCAACACCCATATTCACACCATAGCATGTTGAACAACACTCGCTGTTAACACAGATAAGAATTTGCTATGTGAACCAAAGGATCAACATTTCTGTTTGACAGGCCACTGAATGCATTCTTACCTCCCAGGCAGGGACGTTCTCTCTGAACTTCTCATTGACTATGCAGCAGATGGACATGAGGTAGGCATTACTGGAGACCCCCGGATTATAGTTCACCCACAGGTAGTTCTCCAGGTACTGACTGCGAGGCAGGACACAAATAGCAGCATATTAAAAACATTAAATGAATGATAACGTATTCAGGCCAAATTAAAAAAAGGTCAAAAACCCACCTGAACTCCAACAACATGATCTTCCTAATGGCGAACCTGAAGATAAAAAATTGCAGACATGGAGGATTTATTCTACTTGTAGTAAGACAAGTTAACATTAAAAAATACTGATGCTATTCAAGAGTTGAGTTCACTCACTTGGACTTGAGAATCTCTCTCTCATAGACATCCTCCAAAACCTGAGTGGGTGACAATTATAGTTTGTTAGAGCAAGCAGACCGTCTCCTCCACTATATTCATAACACAAGTTTGTCAGTAGAAGGCTCACCTTTGGGTCAAATGGTAGTTTATTCTTGGCATGGGGAGCCCAGTATCTGTTAGACAACTTAGAGAAGAAAGAGTGTTATTATAACAGCAATCCATAGTACACCCCCCCTCCTCAGAAACCCTTCCCCTCCAATTCAAAAGGATGGCAACCAGGACTGTGTTCAATACGAAAAAACGGTGCGCAATGTTCAATCAAATTGAAACGGTTCTGTTCTGAACGTCCAGTTGAAAAGCGGGGCGGGGTTGTGGAATGCCGTCAGCAACGTAGCAAACGTTGAAACGAACGGAACGCACCCCTGCTACATTGTGATTCGGTCAAATAAATCAGTGACATAAAAAAAACCTCACATCCCAGTTTCCCAATCCCGACAGGTAAGGACGTTAACAGAGTAAAGTTACAGCAACTACCAATGTGATGCCCAGAATAAGCAGATATAGCAGTTATTTTAGCACAAGTGTAATTGAGACACCTATTAAAAAGACACTCATAAAGCATTAAAACATTATTTGCGTATATAGTTACCTGTGTGACATATTCTGCGTTGATTTGGGACACAGAGGGCGCAGATGCTTTCTTAGCATGGGTTTGATTCTCCATGTCGGTGTTAAACTCGCTATCTTACTTTCCTGAGGAAAAATGTAACTATAGGAGAACATAGCAAACGACTTATTCCAATGACATTTGTAATTTATAACACTAGTATGCTAGCTAAATTTGGACGAGCTAGCTAAGTTGACTTTACAGTACAGCGAACTAGCTAGCTAGTTAATGCTAACGTTAGCTAGTAACGTTAGAGTAGTAGATGACACTAGCTAGCTAGCTAGTACCCGTTATATTCAAATAGCTGGCTATGTTGGCAAAAATGAGTTGCTAATAAAACATTGCTTGTTTATATACAAAGTCAAATAATTGTAGAAACCAACCTTGGTATTTCAAAACATCTGTGTGATTCCCGCTACGCATGTACACAAGCAAAACGATTTATGTGCGACACATTTCCGGTTCGCTATGTTCAGATTCCTAGTGAAACAAGGGATGTAACATAACAGTTCCTACACAGCAAGCAGTGCCAGTATATTCAGTCAGTATATTCCAAAATCTTTGGGAGTACCCATATTGAAAATCGATCAAGTTTGGTGTTATTTCTATAATATCTGGGGTTATCATTCTAGACTTGTTATTATGGCTAAACAATATTTTAGACTATAGTGATATGAGAGAACATAGTAGTCTATAAAGATAGGTTACCTGAATCATTAACATGCTATTATGATGAACTATGAAGTACCATTTTGCATAATTCAACAGACTATATAAAAGCGCAGAGATAGACATTTATATAGTATAGACATTTATTTGTTCTAAACATGTCACACAAACTTTGATCTCAAAACGGCAAAGTATGGTTTTACCATTCAGCCATCAGATTTGCCACCAATGCTCCTTATAGGACACATTACTGCACTCTATACTCCTCTGTAAACTGCTCATCTCTGTATACCTGTCGCAAGACCCACTGGTTGATGCTTATTTGTAAAACCATCTTAGGGCTCACTCCCCCCTATCTGAGATATCTACTGCAGCCCTCATCCTCCACATACAACACCCGTTCTGCCAGTCACATTGTTAAAGGTCCCCAAAGCACACACATCCTTGGGTCGCTCGTCTTTTCGGTTCGCTGCAGCTAGCGACTGGAACAAGCTGCAACAAACACTCAAACTACTGGACAGTTTTATCTCAATCTCTCCATTCAAAGACTCAATCATGGACACTCTTACTGACAGTTGTGGCTGCTTTGCGTGATGTATTGTTGTCTCTACCTTCTTGCCCTTTGTGCTGTTGTCTGTGCCCAATAATGTTTGTACCCTGTTTTGTACCCATGTTGTGCTGCTGCCATGTTGTGTTGCTACCATGCTGTGTTGTCATGTGTTACTGCCATGCTATGTTGTCTTAGGTCTATCTTTATGTAGTGTTGTCTCTCTTGTCGTGATGTGTGTTTTGTCCTATATTTTTCTTTTTAATCCCAGCCCCCGCAGGAGGCCTTTTGGTAGGCCGTCATTGTAAATAAGAATTTGTTCTTAACTGACTTGCCTAGTTAAATAAAGGTTAAATAAAACAAAATAAATGGCAATTATGCAGATGATTAAAAAATAACTCTTAACCAATAAATAACATTGTTTTTACCATAAATGCCTTGGCTTCACATGACAATAATTTAATTTTAAACTCTGGAATCAACAACTGAAAATAAAAAGGCACATTTTATTAAAATCAATCAAATTGTAATTTTAATCATTCTGAACAGTGTTGTGGGCATACAACACTAAACTGAGAAAAGATAGAGATAAATAAATCATATTAGATATAGGTAAAAAATAAAAAATCATCTAATACAAACATGTATGAACCCACTATTGTAAATCGATCTGGATAAAAGTGTCTGCTAAAAGACTAAAATATAAATGTATCTGTTAAGGCCATGTCTTATTTGTGTGTGCGTTGGTGTGTTTTTAGATGAGACGCTTGTGTGAAAGTCTTCTCACACACTTTACACTGGAATGGCCTCTCTCCTGTGTGGGTGACATAATGTCTCTGGAGTTTAGAGGGAGTCTTGAAATCCTTGAAACAAATTGCACACTGATATGGGCTTGACTGAGTAAACTCAATTAGATTTCTTGAGACACATTTATGGACCTGAAGATCTCTTTCCGTTTCAAAAGATGTGATGCATGTGTCACACTGAAATGGCGTGTGAATTGGTTCACTCCAGTAATGATCAAGCCTCTCATTTTGGATAACATTATGGCTGTCTGCATCTGCTATGACTCGATTGGTTTGAACATCCATGTGTCCCCCCATTTCCTGTTGCAATGAAGCCTGACCTGTAATCTCATTGCTTTGGACATGAACATTTAGATGAGTAGCAAGCTCAGATGGGGACAAGAAGTGACTGTGACACTCAGTGCACCAATAGTCCTCACTTTGTCTACTCCCAGATTCCATACTATCATCTGGTATGTCTTGTTTTACCACAAAGCCTGGGTCTCTCGTCTGTGAAGAATGTTCTAAACCCTCATCAGTGACTGAGCAGTGATCAGAACTGTCTTTGTAGGACTGTGGCATGTCTCTCAGTGTCTTTCCTTGAGCAGAGGCAAGAGTTTCATGGTCCCTAAACCTGCTGTTTTCCTGGACATCACTGCATGTTTTGTTCTCATGTGTTCGTTGTTCATGGCTTCTCAAGTGGCAAGGCTGTCTGAAAGTTTTAGTGCACAAACTGCATTTGAATGGTCTTATCCCAGTGTGTATGAGAAAGTGTCTGGATAGTTTGCTTGGAGTGTCAAAGCCCTTGTGGCATATTGTGCACAGGTGTGCTTTTCTTTTAACACAGATCACTTTGTTTATAGGCCTGGAGTTGTTGCGCTTGTGCAAATTGTTTTGTATGGATTGTTTAGAAGTGTTGACTATGTTGTCGTCCTGTTGTGCCTTTGCTTGACTATTACAAGTATCCTCAGAATTGTCCTGGAATGGTCTCCATTCATTCACACCATTCAAATGTAACAGCTCTGTTTTCATAGAACTCGCCACAGGAACTTGAACACAGACTTTAGAGTACCGATGTTGTTGCTGCCTTCTTACTTTCATTCTATTTCCCTGTCGAGAGGCAGGTCTGAAGGGTCTCCACTTGTGAGTTCGCTCGTGAACTTTCAGGTGTGTGGCCTGTCTGAATGTTTTTCCACATGCCAGGCATCGGAAAGGTCTCAAGCCAGTGTGTACAAGGTTGTGTCTTTGTAGTTTAGAGGCACATGGGAAATATTTGAAACATAGCAAACACTGGTGTTGGCTATGGCTTGCATTCCCCACAGGGGTGGCATCAGCACCTTTTAAAGCCAATTCAGGACCTATACTCAGGAAAGGGTCATTGTGAACTTTTCCTGCTGAAGGTTTTGCTTGACTTTTCAATTCTAAGTGGCCACTTTTATTCAGTGTTGTTTCTGGTGGCATTTGGAGAGGGAGCCGAAGCTTGGATAGGGAGGATGTTGAACACTGAAACCACTGCACTTCACTATTGCATTCATTGTGTCCACATGTAAAAGCACTGCCTTGACCTGACTGACTCTCTGTAGGGGAGTTGAGGTGAAAGTTCCTATCAAAATTGAGCTTTTCAGGAAGCTTTTCCTGAAATTGGACACCCACTGGAGACCCTCTGTATTCAGTCATTCGACGTAATGGAGGTCTAGAACGCTGAGCATATGTTTGCTTGCCATTTCTGGGCCACAGATGAGTGCGGGAGTGGATCCTTAAATGTGTTGGCTGGCGAAACCTCTTCCCACATGTGTGGCACCCAAATGGTCTCTGATCAGTATGGGTCAACATATGCCTCTGCAGTTTGGATGGAGAAGGGAAACTTTTAAGGCATGCGAGACATTGACGGTTCAGTGGCTGATTCTTTGTTTTCTGGCTGATCTTCTTACATTGGCTGTTGGTTTGACCAGATACCGGTGTATCCAGGTAAGATGTTGCAGTTGAGTCCTGAAGAGTGGAAACTGGAAAGTCTTTATCAACTTTGAAATTCAGCTTCCAGTGCTCTGGTTTAACAATAATATCAAGCTCAAAAACTTTTGAATCATTAGGCTCTGGAGTAGTCATCCCTTTGTCTGAATTCTGGTATGCATGTTCTGTCTTCGACACAGCATCCCTGTGATCATCCACCTGACTTGTGTTCTGAGATTCATCTAAGTTCTTATGGCTGAATTGGTGCCTCTTTAAATGGGTTGAAAGATGGAAGGCTCTGCCACAGACACGGCACTGAAAGGGTCTTACTTCTTTATGCATCATGTAATGCTGCCTGCATCTAATTGAACTGCTGAATGTCTTCAAGCAAATGCTACACTGAAAGTGACTGGTATCACTGGTATTCGGCTCCACTTTGACAGGAAGAGGAGACTTTGTTTCCAACTTGTCCAGGTGCTGTGGAGCACTGACACTTATTTCACACTGTAGCTCCATCTCTTTATTTTTGTTTCTAGCATCTATTCGTTTTTGTTTGGTACGGCCACTTTGGGAATTTGATATATTATGCGAGGCATATAGGTGGGTTTTCAGGTGTGACACCTGCCTGAATGTTTTCCCGCAGTCCTCGCAGGAAAATGGCTTCTGGCCAGTGTGAGTAAGAAAATGACGCTTTAGTTTGGATGGAGAACAGAACGTTTTTGAGCAGGTTGGACATTCGTGGTTCACCCTCATTCTACCTCTGGAAGAGCTCTGCTGAGACCCTAGCATGGGGATAGTCTTCAACCCAGTAGGTCTACCTCCATGTATTTCAGAGTGCATTTTCAAATGCACCTTCAGTCTGAAGGCCATCCCACAAATGCTACACTCAAATGGTTTTGGATGACTGTGAACTGGTAAGTGCCTCTGAAGCTGGTGAGACGAACTAAAACACATCAGGCAGACTGTACATGTGTGGACATTGTCTGTGTACCACGCACTGTTCTCCATTCCATCAGAGCCGATCATGTTATCCTGCAGTATTACATTTGTGAAGTCATTTCCACTTGGCAGAGTGCTTTGTTGGCTGATAAAACAACCATTATCAGCAGGTGGGATTAGTTCAGGTTGCGGTTTGATCTCTGTGGCTGTAGTGTACATCTCTAGTAATGTCCTCTGCATGGTCCCATCTCTTTGAAAAGACACTGTAGGCAACAGTGGGGTATCGGTAGTCAAATAATGTCCTGATTTCTTAAGGGACGGATCAAGGTTTGTAGGTACTGATTTGGGATGTGGCAAACTGTCTGTAGGTGGACTCCAACTGCGGTAATTCCCTGTGTGAGTCTCAGAGTGCTTCTTTAAATGTACAGATTGTCTAAAGGCTTTTCCACAAACCAAACAGATAAATGGCTTCTGGCCTGTGTGTATGAGATAGTGTCTCTGGAGTTTAGAGCCACTCGGGAAACCCTTCTGACAAACGGAGCACTGATGCATTGTTGTTGCCTTCTTCGTTCCTATGATGTTCCACAAATGCTTTATGATTCTCCTTCATTGAACAATCTAGGAAAAACAAAAACAGTTTAGAATAGGCTATTCAATAATACAGAATTTATTGAATCAATTAATTAATTGATTAATTATTCACAGCTTTCATCATGCTCTTGTAATAAAATATGTCACCTGATCATTAAAACTCCTATTTAACATAAAATAGGCCTAACTTGAGATGTAGTAACATATTACGGAAAGCTTGATTCAAGCCAGAATGACACAATGAAGGTGATAGTTAGCTAACCTTACCTAATGTTTGATTTAGCCTACCAGTTACACCATGATAAAACTCACCAAGCACGAGTCCGGATGACTGTTCTCTAGAATAAGAAACATGTATGCTTTGCGATCCAGAAAACGACGATAAATTGAGGTTAAGCGACAACAGCGTTCAAAATTAACTGTGTCCGTCTCTCAATAATGCTCGGACGGAAACAGCAAGACTTATTTTAAGTTCCCACACTACCGTCACTTCTGCTCGGACGTCTACTTTAGTGGCAGAATCTATGACGTTTATTTTATTTAACCTTTATTTAACTATCCGAGGTGATAGTAACAAACCAAAAACTTCGCAGAGATCCACTACCACACTTTGAACGAGTTATTTGTAATAGGATTGTGGTTGGTTTAGCACACCAATGGAGACACCAACTAATTACACAGCCTCATCTCTAGATTTATTTTTACTGCAGATTAAGATTGTATCCACAATCCAAATCTGCCCCGGACTCATTGATTTGACCTAGACACTGTATACTGGCACGATCAGTCATACACACCTGTCTACAATCAGTCAGAGATAAAAAATAGTCAAAAAAAGAGGAAAGGGTATTGGAAATCCAACTATAGAAGTATATGTTTACCCCAGCCTCTACTTCGATGTCCCACATATTGTAGTTTAATTCAAGATTAACCAATTAACCGAGTGGCTTTCTAGTTTTGAAGATGTCTGGAAGCTTACTGTTTACTGCCTGAGCTCAGTCACCCTTGGATTAGGTGCTTGACTAAATACTTAGAGATGCAAAAATACACAAATAAATAGACAAACTGTTCAAGGAACTCAAGTAGGCTTCCAGGAAGCTCAACTGAGCCACTTATTTGGCTGCAGTTCATAAAATCAGCCACAAGAGGGATGCACACACCACTCAATAAACTGCTTCATCATCAAGCTGTATAAAGGAGTACATGTCAGTGATACATGTCTCATGATGGTTGCTGGTATTCACAATTGTGAATCAAGAAACACAAATAAGAACTCTTTCAAAAAGATCCAAAACATGATAATCATATAAATCACTGTGGATTTGTGGCCAGTGTCTTAAGCCCCAGAGATATCCTGACAAGGTCTCCCCCGCTGTAGACAACTGCCAGGGGGAAGGGAGCTGCGAAACCAGCCTGAGTAGCCTGAAGAAGCTAACACACAGTCAAAGTCCATGTGCCTGGTCACAATGACATGGGCCGCAGGCTGGTACACTGCACACAAAGGACAATGTTAGCCACGACAACTACTAGCTTGTGTGTGAGCTGGCTGCCGGTTTCTTAAGTAGACGATGTAGATTTTTTTTAACACACAAAGAAAGAATACAAGGAAAAATAAAAATGTCACCCTGTCTTTATTCCTTTTCTGAAGGGGCAGAGGTGATAACATTGAGCAGTTTGTCTAGACAGACAACACAGTCTGTACAGTAGCCTTACTGTATGTGTTAGCCCATGTCCAGGGGTGTGACAACATGCTTGATGTCTCTGCTTGTGTCTGTCTGCATGTCTGGGAAATAATTGCTTTCTGTGGTGATCGACAAGTGGTTGTCTGTGTTTGGTACCAAATGTTATGGCTGGAGCATTGTTGACTCATTCTAAAATGCTGACATTATCCCCGTAGGCCTACCACATTCAGATTAGAGTGTGTAAAACAGGATGTAGGATTGTACCGACCACAAGATTCCTACCTCGGGGTGTCTACCCAGAGATCTGCTTGGTATTTCAATAAGGCAAAGGAATGCTTTGGACTCACAGTTCAACAAAGAAAAAGAGAAGAGTCTAAACTTCCAACATGTGTTCAGCATTTTAATAAGGAACTTATATACATTGTTAAATTGAGTGATGCTGCTATTTCATGATTTTTCCTCTCGAGTTAAATTCCATATTTGTGCCCTTGCGTTTCCTTTAGGTAGACTAAACCTACATGGTTAATCTTAACATGTGTTAGAGTGGTGCGTTATTTTGCTCAGCCTCATAGATAATTGCTTGTCTGTTTTTTGACCCTTCAATAAAATCTTCAGGCGCTGTTGGTTGCCTCTATTGTTCAATTTTTGATAAGAGCAATGAAAACAACAGATAGATGGTTGAGATCAATAGCGCACTCTGCTCCCTCCATCACCAGCACAATGGAGAGAATAGAGCCTGAGTAAAGATGCATTCCAATTGAGCTCGTCAATACGGTTCATAATCTTTGAGAAAAGAAATGTTCCAGGAGCAATAGTTAATGGTGTTGTTTTCTTCACACCCCGCACGCACAAACACACACACACACACTCTTCCGCTCTCTTTGTGTGGACGCCAGACCTGCAGCTGTGTGTAGGCTAGGGGAACGACCCTCTCCTATAAACCAGACTGTGTTAGAATCAATGGGCAACATAAAGAGGCTTAATCTTTTCAGGTGCTTGGTTCTGATTGCCTATTGTAATAACACGTCTCTAGCCGTGCCAAACACCAGGCAGACACAAACAACGCATAACACCCTAAAAACAAATCAATGTATAGCTTTTCTACAATCTAGGATTTTATTAGGGGTGTTAGCTTGCTAAGTGTGAATCTATTGATAACAGTAGAAGATCCAGGGATATTTAGTAGCTCTTAGCTCGTGGTCTGGGATACACTGACTGCAGCTCTCTGGTGCTGTGGCATGTGGGCTGTACTGTCCTGTACTGTACATTAGATCTGTCTCATAAACGCTCTCTCTGTTTCAGAGTGACAGCTGCTGGAAGACTTGTTTGAAGGATACAGTTGATTACTAGCCTAGTGTCTTAAGTAAGCCTCTATACTCATATGTACGCAATTAGACATATATGTACAGAAACATACTACATCAGCACATTCACACACCACACATAAATAACAAATAGTAAGGCCATCAAGCAAAGGGTTGGTGTGTGTCCAAATGTAGTCTGTAATATAAGTGGTCTCTATGAACATTCAAGTCCCTCTTCTTCTCTGGGTGGATCATAGTCCCTCCTTTAGGATTGCTCTAGAGTTGTAGTTCCGTGCAGTGGATGGGGGAGAGTGGTTTCTCTTGTCCAGATAGGTCTCACTCTCTACAGACTGAGCCAGCAGGACAGGTGGAGGACAGCGGAGTCAGGCAAGTCTAGGACTGGAGCAAAGGCCACAGATGGGCTGGCCTGGCCAAGAGTGGTCCTCAAACATTCCTCAAGTCCTGGGAGAGAGATAGAGGCAGTGAGAGAGGGGAGGTAAGGGAGGGAGAGAAAGGCGGGGGAGGAGGAGGAGGGAAAGAGAGAGATGTGAAGAGAGAAAAAAGTTGTTAATATCATCTGACTTCCCCATTGAAAAGCTGTAAATCTGCTTGTACCTCAGGATCTTAGGATCAGGCACGAGGTACTAAGATGTCTGTCCCGGTGGGGCTGCCCCGGGACCGAGGCTGCACTTAACCCTTCAACCAGGGAACACAGGCCCATTCACAGAATATTGACATTCTCAAATCCCCGGCAGATTGTATAGCCCCCCATTCAACTCCCTGCAGTGCAGACATATGGTCAGCAAGGGCTGGACTGTAAGCTACTGAACCACACACCCTGCCCAAGACACACAGAACACACACACACACACACACACACACACACACACACACACACACACACACACACACACACACACACACACACACACACACACACACACACACACACACACACACACACACACCTTCCTACACCCAACTACATCCCAAACCCCTAACCTACCTCCCCAACACACACTTAAACCAATGGACAAATGAGCAGCAGCTTGTTGTGGGGGGATCTAGTGGAATAGATCCTGCACCCCGTCGTGTTGGGATGTAAGGAAGCTGTGTTGGGACGGTTGGCTCTCAGCTTGAGCGGAGCTGAGAGATTGTTTGAGAGGGTTAGTGTGTGTGTGTCTACAGACAGACAGGCAGTGGACATGTGAGAGTGTCTTTGACTGTCTCCTTGCTGACAGCCTGTCCATTTAGCAGTGGCCCACTGGGATGATGTGGCCGCCATGTCCTCTCCTGCTCCTCAGCCCCTAATAGTCACAAGTTCCCCTGGCCTCGAATGGATGGCTTTCATGGGCTTGTTAGTTCCATAGGTCTAACAGTGTGTTGAGTGTGTCGTGGTGTGGTCACTGGGATGTGATATGTTGTTGGGATGTGGTAGCTAAGTGCATCTAGATATCAGTTGGTTGGAACCAATGGCTCAGATGGTTGTTGTATGGTCCTTGGGACATCAGAGTCATGGGTAGGACTGTGGCGGTCACAAAATTTCGTCAGCCGGTGATTGTCAAGCAAATAACTGTCGGTCTCACGGTAATTGACATAAACACATTTAGCATCTCCTGGCTTCCACCCATAGCCTACAACCCACTGCTGCAGACCTTTGGAACATCTACATTTTAAAAAGTCTAATAAATCCATCTAATATAGCCTACACTATCACAATAAATCCATTATTTACTTTAGACAGGTCTAAAGAAGCATGATATGAAGAAAATGTCATCTGTTTCAGAAGAACAGAATAGCATCCTCTGAGTTGTCCTTATGTTAGGTCCTGATCTGGTTATGCCAAATGACTGTGTTCACTCACACCTGTGTTAACGAGAGAATCACTGACATGATGTCAGCTGGTCCTTTTGTGGCAGGGCTGAAATGCAGTGGAAATGTTTTTTTGGGGGATTCAGTTCATTTGCATGGCAAAGAGGGACTTTGCAATTAATTGCAATTCATCTGATCACTCTTCATAACATTCTGGAGTATATGCAAATTGCCATCATACAAACTGAGGCAGCAGACTGTGAAAATTTATATTTGTGTAATTCTCAAAACTTTTGGCCACAACTGTACACACTACATCAGTCCCTCATTCACAATTTCACAATCACTTGAAAATGCCTAGAATTTCACTGCGGCATCCCCTTTGTGTGGCCGTAATGCACCCTAAATAATCCAAGCCTTTTGCGGCCAGTGGCAGGTTGTGTGCTTCTCCCTGAGTGCTGCGTGCTCCATCATGTGATCGGGCCTTTCTCACAGGCTACAAGTGAAGACAGACACAACTGCGCGCATCCTTATCCAATTCCGAGGTGCATATTGAAGATATTGGAAGGACTGTCCACATTTACTTTGTCAGCCAACAATATGAGCAGGCCCAACAAACAGCAAAAGCACTATCCTATGTCAATCTACTATCCCCTTGGTACAAAAGTCAACCTATTCTATTCTGTGTGAGAAATAAATATTCAAACATAGTCTGGGACTGTTGTGGGATTCGATAGATCCCAAATGAATACAACCACTAGCATCAAAAAACTTTTTTACGCAATGTGGCTGACGCAACAGATTAGAACGTAAAATGTTGATAAAATATTAGGCTATTTCTTCACATTATAAGCGCATGGTAGTAGGCTATAAGCGCAAATGTTCCATTAGAGGAAAACACCATTATCAAAAGTGACCGCAAATGCAATTATCCATGTAATGCTTTTATTATAAAAGGAACAATTATGGTGAAAATGAACTTCCCCAAACTTGAAACTCACGCGCTGCTTATGTATGCCAGTTAGGATCTACACCCCTTGTAAAGGGGATTAATGTGCTTCATTTTAAGAAGTTATTTGGCCACTTTAGTTATGATACAAACCTTATCAAAACATATAGGCCTATGCCAAGGCTACATGAGGTGTGCAACTATGATTCGAACAAGTCGCAAAAAAAGGCATCATTTCTTAAGCTGGGCATCATTCACAAGTGATAATATAGTAATTCACAAGTGATAGGCTAATATTGTCACCCATCAGACTATTCTTGATTTAATCTTGTCTTTACATGTACTAAATAATATGTGTGACATTTGTTTTGATTTAGAATAGATCATTATCATGCACCTGAATCAAAACGGGGCAGCGGGAAAAAATACATGTCATCTATGCACTTAAATAGCAAATGTGGTTTATTTTCATGTCAGCCAGGTAGGTTATACTCTTGTTGTAAATATAAGCAATGTGCTTAATATTAGGAAAGTTGAGAAATAAATATAGTAGGCCTAGCCTACAGAAAGCTGATCCTACTATTTTTAGTAGAGGCAAATCACTCTGTTTTCTCGTGCAATTGAATAGCATATTGAAATGTTGCGCAACATCAGCACATGGGCTCTCATTAAGTGTTTGATTAGATTTTCAATTACATTTGCATTGATGTCAGAGTGATTAGAGGGACAATAGAGTGCTGAGTACCAGGCAGATAGTAAGTTTGGTAGGCTACTAATGACCAGCAGCAGCATCAGAGCTTGGAGAAGCCTAATTACAGTGACTAAATGGTCATGTGGAATTTAACTGCCTTCATGACTCATGACCGCCGGTGTGGCGGTAATACGGTCACAGCAACAGCCCTAGTCGTGGGTTTGATTCCCGCGTGAGCCACATATGTTGAGTTTAGAGCGTGCCATATTGTCACTTAGGATAAAAATAACTGCTAAATTACTATATCAAAGCTTCAAAAACCTGTGTCACCAACTGTCAATCTGTGATTACATTCACACTGAATTTACATTTAATTCAATGAAGTTACAATCTATAGAGACTCATCTTGTCACGACTTCTGTCGAAGTCGATGCCTCTCCTTGTTCGGGCGGTGTTCGGCGGCCGACGTCACCGGCCTTCTAGCCATCGCCGATCCATTTTTAATTTTCCATTTGTTTTGTCTCGTTTTTCCACACACCTGGTTCTCATTGTCCCTCATTATGTGTTGTGTATTTAACCCTCTATTTCCCCCATGTCTTTGTGTGGTATTGTTTATCTGTGTTGATGTATGCGCACGTTAGTCTGGTTGCGCTGGGTTATGTATACCCGTTTTGTATTTTGTGTTCATAGTGCCGTGTGCTTTTGGTTGGCCTGAATAAAAGGCTCTGTGTGCTACCAAATACCTGCTCTCCTGCGCCTGACTCCCTTGCAGCCACTTACGCATACTTGACACATCTATAGTGAACAATAGCCAGTTTCAATAGCAAGCCTCAGTGTAGGAGCAGAGAAGTTCTGTCACCATGATGAACTTGTGGAGGGTTTATCAGGACAGAAAGGTTACCAGCACTGTTCGGTGCCATTTAATAAGCCTCATTGTCTTTCATTAGAGCACAACGCAGCACGCCAAACACACACACAAAGAACCCGTACGGGCTAATTAGCTAATATGTGTGACGGCTTAAAATGCCCCCACTGAACACACAGCCTTTTTCCTATTTTATGAAAAGGCTAAATATGGTTGTTATCTGTGCGTGAGGCTTCACCCTGGGATGTAGGACCCTCTGGAGATCAAGTGGAGACAACAGAGAGAGGCAGGGAGATCACAGAGAGTAATGGTAACATTAGGGGAGAAGAGACAAAGCCTTCATCACACCTCTGAAACAAGCTCTTTTTAGTCTTTGAGCTTTGAGGCAGACAGGGCCTTTGTGTGCCTGGGACCAAGGCGAGGGGTGAAGGTGAAAATGGAGTGACCATCCGTCCGTGTGTGTGTGTACACTACGTGTGTAGTATGTGTGCTGCTGAAAGAACCCTCCCCACACTCGACACACACACCCGTCCCCCACCCAGAGAAGTGGGGACCCTGGTTGCGAGGTGCAGGGGACAGAGGCCATTAAGCAGGATCCTAAAAGCAATCACATTAGCAATGGGATGGAACTAAACCATCTACCCAAGGGAACCAGCCATTATTCTGCTTCACATCCAACACAGGGGGTAAAAAACCCGGCCTGCATGCGCCTGTTAAATCTCCACATTTTGAAATGCATCATTTGCCCATCATTAGTACCAACAATATTTAGCATTAGCATTACCTTTTTGTTTTTCATTTTAATCAATCAATACGTAAATATATACATGACTGGGTAGCAGGGAGATTAGAGTACTGTTGTGGTCGGGCACAGCGAGAGAGAGAGAGAACAGGATAGAAAGAGGGGCATTTTGTGTGAAATTGCCAATGCCTGCTGGGCTTATGGGGCTTTTAAGCAGGGGAGAGAGCCCAGAGCTGCATCCATGGTTTTTAGTTGTGCTACACTGCCTTCCAAACTGGTTCAAATTAACCGCTAAATGAGAACATAATTAGCAGGCATTGGCTCATGAAAATTGTTCATTTAGGCCGAGGTGAGTGAACAATGTGGCCGAGAGGCCAAGCACAGCGGGTGCAGCCAGGCTCCGCTCTATGGGGAAGGAAGATATCCCGCTAAACCGAGGTGCTCTAGTCTACAGTGCTTACAGCAGTGTCATTTTGTCATATACACACACACACACACACACACACACACACACACACACACACACACACACACACACACACACACACACACACACACACACACACACACACACACACACACACACACACACACACACACAAGTTTGGGGTCACTTAGAAATGTCCTTGTTTTCCAGTAAAATATACATTAAATGAGTTGCAAAATGAATAAGAAATATAGTCAAGACGTTGACAAGGTTATAAATAATGATTTTTAATTGAAATAATAACTGTGTCCTTCAAACTTTGCTTCATCAAAGAATCCTCCATTTGCAGCAATTACAGCCTTGCAGACCTATGGCATTCTAGTTGTCAATTTGTTGAGGTAATCTGAAGAGATTTCACCCCATGCTTCCTGAAGCACCTCCCACAAATTGGATTGGCTTGATGGGCACTTCTTACGTACCATACGGTCAAGCTGCTCCCACAACAGCTCAATAGACATTTTACTTTTCTTTAATTTTCTTTTTTTACATTTAGGGTTGAGATCCGGTGACTGTGCTGCCAACTCCATCATAGACAGAATACCAGCTGACTGCTTCTTCCCTAAATAGTTCTTGCGTAGTTTGGAGCTGTACTTTGGGTCATCGTCATGTTGTAGGAAATTGGCTCCAATTAAGCGCCGTCCACAGGGTATGGCATGGCGTTGCAAAATGGAGTGATAGCCTTCCTTCTTCAAGATCCATTTTACCCTGTACAAATCTCCCACTTTACCACCACCAAAGCACCCCCAGACCATCACATTGCCTCCACCATGCTTGACAGATGGTGTCAGGCACTCCTCCAGCATATTTTCATTTTTTTCTGCTTCTCATGAATGTTCTTCTTTGTGATCCGAATACCTCAAACTTAGATTTGTCTGTCCATAACACTTTTTCCTCTGTCCAGTGTCTGTGTTCTTTTGCCCATCTTAATCTTTTCTTTTTAATGGCCAGTCTGAGATATGGCTTTTTCTTTGCAACTGTGCCTAGAAGGCCAGCATACCGGAGTCGCCTCTTCACTGTTGACGTTGAGACTGGTGTTTTGCGGGTACTATTTAAGGAAGCTGCCAGTTGAGGACTTGTGAGGCGTCTGTTTCTCAAACTAGACGCTCTAATGTACCTGTCCTCTTGCTAGGTTGTGCACCGGGGCAACAGTTTTCAGCTGTGCTAACATAATTGCACAAGGGTTTTCTAATAACGTGCTTTGAAAGGCTGGTCATGGCTCACATCAACACCATTATTCCAGAAACCCTAGACCCACTCCAATTTGCATACCGCCCCAACAGATCCACAGATGATGCAATCTCTATTGCACACTGCCATTTCCCACCTGGACAAAAGGAACACCTATGTGAAAATTGACTACAGTTCATCGTTCAACACCATAGTGCCCTCAAAGCTCATCAATAAGCTAAGGACCCTGAGACTAAACACTTACCTCTGCAACTGGATCCTGGACTTCCTGACGGGCCGCCCCCAGGTGGTAGGGGTAGGTAACAACACATCCGCTATGCTGATCCTCAACACAGGGGCCCCTCAGGGGTGCATGCTCAGTCCCCTCTGTACTCCCTGTTCACTGATGACTGCACGGCCAGGCACGACTCCAACACCATCATTAAGTTTGCCGAAGACACAACAGTGGTAGGCCTGATCACCGCCAACGACGAGACAGCCTATAGAGAGGAGATCAGAGACCTGGCCGTGTTGTGCCAGGACAACAACCTCTCCCTCAACATGATCAAGACAAAGGAGATGATTGTGGACTACAGGAAAAAGAGGACCGAGCACGCCCCCATTCTCATTGACGGGGCTGTAATGTAGTGGAGCAGGTTGAGAGCTTCAAGTTCCTTGGTGTCCACAACACCAACAAACTAACATGGTCCAAGTACACAAAGACAGTAATGAAGAGGGCACAACAAAACCTATTCCCCCTCAGGAGACTGAAAAGATTTGGCATGGGTCCTCAGATCCTCAAAAGGTTCTACAGCTGGACCATTGAGAGCATCCTGACTGGTTGCATCACTGCCTGGTATGGCAACTGCTCGGCCTCCGACCGCAAGGCATTATAGAGGGTAGTGCGAACGGCCCAGTACATCACTGGGGCCACGCTTCCTGCCTTCCAGGACCTCTATACCAGGCGGTGTCAGAGGAAGGCCTTAAAAATTGTCAAAGACTCCAGCCACCTTAGTCATAGACTGTTCTCTCTGCTACCGCACCGCAAGTGGTACTGGAGCGCCAAGTCTAGGTCCAAGAGGCTTCTAAACAGCTTCAACCCCCAAGCCATCTAATCAAATGGCTACCCAGACTACTTGCATTGCACCCCCTTTACACCGCTGCTACTCTCTGTTGTTATCATCTATGCATAGTCACTTTAATAACTCTACCTACATGTACATACTACGTCAAATAATCGGTGCCCCTGCACATTGATTCTGTACCGGTACCCCCCTGTATATAATCTCCCTATTGTTATTTTACAGCTGCTCTTTAATTACTTGTTAATTTTATTTCTTATTCTTATCCATATTTTTTTAAACTGCATTGTTGGTTAGGGGCTCATAAGTAAGCATTTCACTGTAAGGTCTGTTGTATTCGGCGCATGTGACTAATACAATTTGATGGTTAAAATTGATGGGAAGATGGATGGAGCCAAATACAGGACCATTCTGGAAGAAAACCTGATGGAGTCTGCAAAAGACCTGAGACTGGGACGGAGATTTGTCTTCCAACAAGACAATGATCCAAAACATAAAGCAAAATCTACAATGGAATGGTTCACAAATAAACATATCCAGGTGTTAGAATGGCCAAGTCAAAGTCCAGACCTGAATCCAATCGAGAATCTGTGGAAAGAACTGAAAACTGCTGTTCACAAACGCTCTCCATCCAACCTCACTGAGCTCGAGCTGTTTTGCAAGGAGGAATGGGCAAAAATTTCAGTCTCTCGATGTGCAAAACTGATAGAGACATACCCCAAGCGACTTACAGCTGTAATCGCAGCAAAAGGTGGCGCTACAAAGTATTAACTTAAGGGGGCTGAATAATTTTGCACGGCCAATTTTTCAGTTTTTTATTTGTTAAAAAAGTTTGAAATATCCAATAAATTTCGTTCCACTTCATGATTGTGTCCCACTTGTTGTTGATTCTTCACAAAAAATTACAGTTTTATATCTTTATGTTTGAAGCCTGAAATGTGGCAAAAGGTCGAAAAGTTCAAGGGGGCCGAATACTTTCGCAAGGCACTGTATATCCACAGTAAAACGAGTCCTATATCAACATAACCTGAAAGGCCACTCAGCAAGGAAGAAGCCACTGCTCCAAACCCGCCATAAAAAAGCCAGACTACGGTTTGCAACTGCACATGGGGACAAAAATCGTACTTTTTGGAGACATGTCCTCTGGTCTGATGAAACAAAAATAGAACTGTTTGGCCATAATGACCATCCTTATGTTTGGAGGAAAAAGGGGGAGGCTTGCAAGCCGAAGAACACCATCCCAACCGTGAAGCACGGGGGTGGCAACATCATGTTGTGGGGGTGCTTTGCTGCAGGAGGGACTGGTGCACTTTACAAAATAGATGGCATCATGAGGGAGGAAAATGATGTGGATATATTGAAGCAACATCTCAAGACATCAGTCAGGAAGTTAAAGTTTGGTCACAAATGGGTCTGCCAAATGGACAATGACCCCAAGCATACTTCCAAAGTTGTGGCAAAATGGCTTAAGGACAACAAAGTCAAGGTATTGGAGTGACCATCACAAAGCTCTGACCTCAATCCTATAGAAATTTTGTTGGCAGAACTGAAAAAGCGTGTGCGAGCAATGAGGCCTACAAACCTGACTCAGTTACACCAGCTCTGTCAGGAGGAATGGGCCAAAATTCACCCAACTTATTGTAGGAAGCTTGTGGAAGGCTACCCAAAACGTTTGACCTAAGTTAAACAATTTAAAGGCAATGCTACCAAATACTTATTGAGGTAATATGTAAACTTCTGACCCACTGGGAATGTGATGAAAGAAATAAAATCTGAAATAAATCATTCTCTCTACTATTATTCTGACATTTCACATTCTTAAAATAAAGTGGTGATTATATATATATATATATCTCTGAGATTCTTCAAAGTTGCCCCCTTTGCCTTGATGACAGCTTTGCACACTCTTGGTATTCTCTCAATTAGTTACCTGGAATGCATTTCAATTAACAGATGCACATTGTTAAAAGTTAATTTGTGGAATTTCTGTCCTTCTTAATATGTTTGAGCCAATCAGTTGTGTTGTGACAAGGTAGGGGTGGTATACGGAAGAAAGCCCTATTTGGTAAAAGACCAAGTCCATATTACGGCAAGAACAGCTCAAATAAGCAAAGAGAATTGACAGTCCATCATTACTTTAAGACATGAAGGTCAGCCAATGAGGAAAATTTGAGCCATTCCATATGTCTTGATGAGGAACCAGAATCCTGAGAGAGTACGATGGTGGCATAACAGTATAATGATGACAGAGGATGCTGCCAGCCCCAGTGCTGTTCTTTACAACAGAGAGCAAATGACTCCCAATAATTAAACACAAAGGAAGATGAGCTTCTCTCCAGAGACTGGTTTCTACTAGACCGTTGTTCTCACAACTTTACGTATGGAAATATCTTTACCAATGTCACCCCAAACATTCTTTAAGGCAGTGATATTCAAAGTCGGGGTCTGCAGTGGGGTCGCCAATCAGTCAAAAGTTTCGGCACACCTACTCATTCAAGGGTTTTTCTTTATTTATACTATTTCTACATTGTAGAATAATAGTTAAGACATCAAAACTATTAAATAACACATGTGGAATCATGTGTTATTTATGTGGAATCATGTGTTAAACAAATCAAAATATATTTGAGATTCTTCAAAGTTGCCACCCTTTGCCTTGATGACAGCTTTGCACACTCTTGGTATTCTCTCAATTAGTTACCTGGAATGCATTTCAATTAACAGATGCACATTGTTAAAAGTTAATTTGTGGAATTTCTGTCCTTCTTAATATGTTTGAGCCAATCAGTTGTGTTGTGACAAGGTAGGGGTGGTATACGGAAGAAAGCCCTATTTGGTAAAAGACCAAGTCCATATTACGGCAAGAACAGCTCAAATAAGCAAAGAGAATTGACAGTCCATCATTACTTTAAGACATGAAGGTCAGTCAACACAGAACATTTAAAGAATTTGAAAGTTTTTTCAAGTGCAGTCGCAAAAACCATCAAGCGCTATGATGAAACTGGCTCTCATGAGGACCGCCACAGGAAAGGAGGACCCCAGAGTTACCTCTGCTGCAGAGGATAAGTCAATTGGAGTTAACTGCACCTCAGATTGCAGCCCAAATAAATGCTTCACAGAGTTCAAGTAACAGACAGATCTCAACATCAGCTGTTCAAAGGAGACTACGCGAATCAGGCCTTCATGGTCGAATTGCTCCAAAGAAACCACGCCTAAAGGACACCAATAAGAAGAAGAGACTTGCTTGGGCCATGAAACACAAGCAATGGACATTAGACCAGTGGAAATCTGTCCTTTGGTCTGATGAGTCCAACTTTGAGATTTTTGGTTCCAACCGCCGTGTCTTTGTGAGAGTAGGTGCAAGGATGATGATCTCCGCATGTGTGATTCCCACCGTGAAGCATGGAGGAGGAGGTGTGATGGTGTGGGGGTGTTTTGCTGGTGACACTGTCAGTGATTTATTTAGAATTCAAGGCACACTTAACCAGTGTGGCTACCACAGCATTCTGCAGCATTATGCCATCCCATCTGGTTTACGCTTAGTGGGACTAGCATTTGTTTTTCAACAGGACAATGACCCAACACACCTCCAGGCTGTGTAAGAGCTATTTGACCAAGGAGAGTGATGGAGTGCTGCATTAGATGACCCGGCCTCCACAACCACCCGACCTCAACCCAATTGAGATGGTTTGGGATGAGTTGGACCGCAGAGTGAAGGAAAAGCAGCCAACAAGTTCTCAGCATATGTGGGAACTCCTTCAAGACTATTGAAAAAGCATTCCAGGTGAAGCTGGTTGAGTGAATGCCAAGATTGTGCAAAGCTGTCATCAAGGCAAAAGGTGGCTACTTTATTCCATGTGTTATTTAATAGTTTTGATGTCTTCACTATTATTCTACAATGTCAAAAATAGTAAAAATAAAGTAAAACCCTTGAATAAGCAGGTGTGTCCAAACGTTTGACTGTTACTGTATATATATATTTGGTACCACCAAGACTCTTCCTAGAGCTGGCCGTCAGGCCAAACCGAGCCATCGGGTGAGAAGAGCCTTGGTCAGGGAGGTAACTAAGAACCCGATGGTCACTCTGACAGAGCTCCAAAGTTCCTCTGTGGAGATGGGAGAACCTTCCAGAAGGACAACCATCTCTGCAGCACTCCACCAATCAGGCTTTTATGGTAGAGTGGCCAGACGTAAGCCACTCCTCAGTAAAAGGCACATGACAGCCTACTTGGAGTTTGCCAAAAGGCAACTAAAGACTCTCAGACCATGAGAAACAAGATTCTCTGGTCTGATGAAACCAAGATTAAACTCTTTAGCTTGAATGTCAAGCGTCACGTCTGGAGGAAACCTGGGACCATCCCTACGGTGAAGCATGGTGGTGGCAGCATCATGCTGTGGGGATGTTTTTCAGTGGCAGGGACTGGGAGACTAGTCAAGATCGAGGGAAAGATGAACGGGGCAATGTACACAGAGATCCTTGATGAAAACCTGCTCCAGAAAGCTCAGGATGTCAGACTGGGGCGAAGGTTCACCTTCCAACAGGACAACAACGCACACATCCAAGACAATGCAGGACTGGCTTCGGGACAAGTCTCTGAATGTCTTTGAGTGGCCCAACCAGAGCCCGGACTTGAACCCGATCGAACAGCTCTGGAGAGACCTGAAAATAGCTGTGCTGCAAAGCTCCCCATCCAACCTGACATAGCTTGAGATGATCTGCAGAGAAGAGTGGGAAAAACTGCCCAAATACAGGGGTGCCAAGCTTGTAGCATCATACCCAAGAAGACTCGAGGCTGTAATCACTGCCAAAGGTGCTTCAACAAAGTACTGAGTAAAGGGTCTGAATACTTATGTAAATGTAATACTAAAGTTTTTTGTTTTATATATACATTTGCAAACATTTCTAAAAACCAATTTTTGATTCGTCATTATGGGGTATTGTGTGTAGATTGAGGAGGGTAAAAGAAATTATAAAATTAATTTTAGAATAAGGCTGTAAAGTAATAAAATGTGGAAAAGTCAAGGGGTCTGAATACTTTCTGAATGCACTGTAAATATAGATATTTTTATGAAACAATTGATGCCTTTCTTTCAACATTTCAGTGGATCTGTAACAGCATTTTTACTCATTATTTATAGAAAACAACCAACATACTAATAAGACTTTTGAAATGTCTATTTAAGAATATTGTTAAATTGTAGACAAATCACTTCATTAGAAGTGCAAATCATCTGACACAACTAGGCCATATGTGGGGTTGTTGAGTCTCTGTAACGTAAGTAACATCTTCAGACAACATGTAAAAGGTTTCATCCGGAGCATATGTCTGTCTATCAGCCGTGAAGCGCAACGATAGTGACTCGGGGTGGGTCACATTTTTCAGCGGCGTTGCACTGCTCTACAACAGTGGCAGTTTGTGGCTGTGACGGCTAGCGCCAGAGGTGCTACTTTTCCTTCTTTGACTTTTGGGAAGCATTAGGCGCGGAGCTGGGCTGTGAACCATGAAGGCTGCCTGGCCACAGGCCCTCTCCCAGGCCATGGCTGGGGCTGTGCGTGCTGAGGAAAGGTAACAGATTCCAGTTCAATGATGAGTCAATAACTGGCTTAAGGGAAAGTGTCTGAGCACATAGCATAGAAATATGAAATGAGGGGTAAGCTGTGGACTTTTTCAAATTAAATCTGTCTGAAAAGTAAAATAAATACACTTATTTTTCTGTTCTAACTGCTCTGGTGAAACAGTATAAACCAATAAAATACCAAAAGGACGTTGTGTTATTTTACATATTTGAGATCCAACAACGTCAATAAAATTCAGCAATTTTTAAACACAACATTGTATTATATGCCCATATTCACATCAAACACGATTGCAGTACTAAAATGTCAAAGCATCCTTTAATTTCAGCCCTACTTTGTGTGAACGGAGTAGTTTCAAACTCTCCTGAGATGTTCAGAACAAGAACTGATGACCTTTCATGAATTGTCATCATATAATTATGTGACAAAACAAACACCCATGTTTATGTCCAGACATATTGTTGTCGACTATGTTCATTCCTATTCATCACTTTATAATTTCATACTCCCCAATAAAACATGTCAAGGCCGAGAAATGACTGTAAAAGTGTCGGGTCTGGCGTGGATTCAACTGTGTCTGGTTGATGAATGTGTTGGTTGGAACTTTTCTAAAGACAAAACGAGTCTCGCAGGGGAAAATAAATACCATTCCATATTTGTCTTGATGAGGAACCAGAATCCTGAGAGAGTACGATGGTGGCATAACAGTATAATGATGACAGAGGATGCTGCCAGCCCCAGTGCTGTTCTTTACAACAGAGAGCAAATGACTCCCAATAATTAAACACAAAGGAAGATGAGCTTCTCTCCAGAGACTAGTTTCTACTAGACTGTTGTTCTCACAACTTTACGTATGGAAATATCTTTACCAATGTCACCCCAAACATTCTTTAGGGCAGTGATATTCAATGTCGGGGTCTGCAGTGGGGTCGCCAATTAGTCAAAAGTTTCGGCACACCTACTCATTCAAGGGTTTTTCTTTATTTGTACTATTTCTACATTGTAGAATAATAGTTAAGACATCAAAACTATTAAATAACACATGTGGAATCATGTAGTGACCAAAAAAGTGTTAAACAAATCAAAATATATTTGAGATTCTTCAAAGTAGCCACCCTTTGCCTTGATGACAGCTTTGCGCACTCTTGGTATTCTCTCAACTAGTTACCTGGAATGCATTTCAATTAACAGATGCACATTGTTAAAAGTTAATTTGTGGAATTTCTGTCCTTCTTAATGTGTTTGAGCCAATCAGTTGTGTTGTGACAAGGTAGGGGTGGTATACAGAAGATAGCCCTATTTGGCAAAAGACCAAGTCCATATTACGGCAAGAACAGCTCAAATAAGCAAAGAGAATTGACAGTCCATCATTACTTTAAGACATGAAGGTCAGTCAATACGGAATTTGAAAGAATTTGAAAGTTTCTTCAAGTGCAGTCGCAAAAACCATCAAGCGCTATGATGAAACTGGTTCTCATGAGGATCACCACAGGAAAGGAAGACCCAGAGTTACCTCTGCTGCAGAGGATAAGTTCATTAGAGTACCCAGCCTCAGATTGCAGCCCAAATAAATGCTTCACAGAGTTCAAGTAACAGACAGATCTCAACATCAACTGTTCAAAGGAGACTGCATGAATCAGGCCTTCATGGTCAAATTGCTCCAAAGAAACCACTGCTAAAGACCGAGGCTCTGCATCTGTCCTCGTGCTCCTAGACCTTAGTGCTGCTTTTGATACCATCGATCACCACCTTCTGTTGGAGAGATTGGAAACCCAAATTGGTCTACACGGACAAGTTCTGGCCAACTTTAGATCTTATCTGTCGGAAAGATATCAGTTTGTCTCGGTGGATGGTTTGTCCTCTGACAAATCAACTGTAAATTTCGGTGTTCCTCAAGGCTCTGTTTTAGGACCACTATTGTTTTCACTATATATTTTACCTCTTGGTGATGTCATTCGGAAACAAAATGTTAACTTTCACTGCTATGCGGATGACACACAGCTGTCATTTCGATGAAACATGGAGAAGCCCCAAAATTACCCTCCCTGGAAGCCTGTGACTCAGACATAAGGAAGTGGATGGCGGCAAATTTTCTACTTTTAAACTCGGAAAAAACAGAGATGGTTGTTCTAGGTCCCAAGAAACAAAGAGATCTTCTGTTGAATCTGACAATTAATCTTGATGGTTGTACAGTCGTCTCAAATAAAACTGTGAAGGACCTCGGCGTTATTCTGGACCCTGATCTCTCTTTTGACGAACATATCAACACTGTTTCAAGGACAACTTTTTTCTATCTACTTAACATTGCAAAAATCATAAACTTTCTGTCCAAAAATGATGCAGAGCAATTAATCCATGCGTTTGTTACTTCTAGGTTAGACTACTGCAATGCTCTACTTTCTGGCTACCAGAATAAAGCACTAAATAAACTTCAGTTAATGCTAAACACGGCTGCTAGAATCTTGACTAGAAACCAAAAAAATGGATCATATTAATCCAGTGCTAGCCTCTCTACACTGGCTTCCTGTTAAGGCAAGGGCTGATTTCAAGGTTTTACTGCTAACCTACAAAGCATTACATGGGCTTGCTCCTACATATCTTTCCGATTTGGTCCTGCCGTACATACCTACACTACGGTCACAAGACGCAGGCCTCTCTCTCTCTCTCTCTGTCTCTGTCTCTGTGCATGCTGGGAGTTTTTGGGAGTTTGAGTGTTTGGTGCGGAGGACTCTGTCCTAACTAACTTTCTAGACTCTTTTCTTGATCTTTTCCTTACATTTTATTGTCTATGGTGTACGGTTAATGCAATATTTGTTTAGCGGTATCCACAGTTTTTTTCAGAGTTAGGGTGGAAGAGGACAGAGTAAGTTTTCTGGGGTTTGCAAGGTGTGGTATGCGCGATGGCTTCTCAGCCTAGCGCGGAGGAGACGCTGTCGATACGGCATGGATTCAGGTGTGTTCCTGAGAATGGAGTTAAGGTGGAGGAGATGCTGTCGATACGACATGGATTCAGGTGTGTTCCTGAGAATGAAGTTAAGCTGGAGGAGGTTCTGCTCGCGGTCGGCGAACAGGTAGGAGCTGAATTTATACATTCTGCTTCTAGAATGAACAAAGCGGTGATGGTGTTCATGAAAAGAGAAAATTTGGTTGGTAGGCTAATTGTTAGCGGAATATTTGTAAGGGATGTGTTGGTGCCAGTTTTACCTCTTTCTACCCCTTCGACAAGAGCAGTTGTTGCAAATTTACCTCCGTTTATTACGGACGATCAGATCAGGAAAGAGCTGAGTCGTTTTGGTAAGTTTGCTAGCGGGTTTCGTGTACTGTCGGCAGGTTTTCAGGCAGCTGCTGTTAAGCACGTTGTTTCGTTCCGGAGGCAAGTGTTTATGTTTCTGAACAACAATGAGCAACAGCTAAATGTGCATTTTAAAGTGAGGCATGGGGAGGGGCTCTATGCAGGGTTTGCCAGCACAGACAGTCTACGGTGTTTTGAGTGTGGGGATTTGGGGCATAAGAGCTTTGCGTGCCCACATAAAGGCCGTAGACAAAGTGAGGGTACAAGCGCTGGTGGGGGAAATCGAGATCAAAGTGCAGGGGGTAATGAGATGCAGACAGCAGAGGCTGGGCCTAGTCATACCAGGGATGGTGGGGTAGCTGAGGCTGGGTCTAGTAAGGCAAGAGATGGTAGGGTAGAGAAGGCTGGGTCTAGTCAGACTAGAGATGGTGGTGTAGCGGAGACTGGGTCTAGTCAGGCTAGAGATGGTGGTATAGCGGAGGCTGGGTCTAGTAAGGCTAGAGATGGTGGTGTAGCGGAGGCCGGGTCTAGTCAGGCTAGAGATGGTGGGGTAGTGGAGGCTGGGTCTAGTCAGGCTAGAGATGGTGGGGTAGTGGAGGCTGAGCCTAGTCAGGCTAGAGATGGTGGGGTAGCTGAGGCTGGGCTTAGCTATGATATGGAGGGTGGTGTAAACGATGCTGGGCCTAGTCATGCTATGGAGGGTGGTGTAGAGGATGCTAGGTTTAGTCAGGTTATGATAGTGGATGAGGAGAGTACAGTGGGGAAGTGTAAGAGACTGGGGGGGAGGAGGGTGCCAAGCGGAAAAGGAAAAAGGGTGTGGTTAAAGGCACAATGGAAACTTTGCCTGTTGCTGTGGGGGATGCCCTGACCAGAGAGGAAGGGCAGGTGGTCAGGGTGGGAGATAGAGATGAGGAGGAAAGTGAGTCTGAGGAAGAGGAGGTTTTTTTTCAGACTCCTCTTCAATAGGCCCGGAGCTGACAGCCAGTCAAGCAGAGGGGTCTAAGTACACGTTGAGAGAACTGACAAGGTTCCTGAATGAGACCAAGGGGAAAAAAGTTAATCTTGAGGCTTTTTTCCCTGATTCAAGAAAGTTTGTACGATCAGTACAACATGCTGTGAAAAATGAGGGGCATGGTGTCCTCTCACCCAGGAAACGGTTTAGGTTGAGGAAGTGGGTCACAACAGTGCGTAAGGGTCTACCTTCGGACACTGTTTAGATGTATACTTTCTTTCTGACACTGGGGTTTTTGAGCTTTGCTATTGGTCTTTTTTCTCTGCTGGCTTTTCTCCCACTTCTTATGGAGACTCTTCGGGTAGGCTCGCTCAATATAAATGGCGCCAGAGATGCGGGAAAGAGGAGTGTGTTGGGTGAATATGTAAAACAAAAAAAAGTGCAGGTGTTGTTTCTGCAGGAGACACATAGTGATGTGTTCAATGAAGTCGATTGGGGGCTCTGGTGGAAAGGGGCAAGTGTGTTGAGCCATGGGACAAATCTTACTGCAGGAGTGGCAGTCCTTTTTGCACCGGGTCTGTCTGTAAAAATTTGCTCCTCAAAGGAGGTGTGTAGGGGTAGGCTCCTTGTTGTTAAAGCAGAAATTAACAACATGGGGTTTGTCTTTATAAATGTGCATGCGCCTAACACAGGGAGAGAAAGAGGGGTTCTATTTGGGAGTCTTAGACAGGAACTCTCACAGGTAGCGCCTGAGGAGACACTGGTGGTTGGAGGGGACTGGAACTGCACAATGGATTTTACAAAAGACAGAAATGGGGAAGAGCCTCATTCAGTGTCAGTGGGAGTGTTAAGGGATATTATTAATCAGTTTGACCTAGTGGATGTTTGGAGAACTAAACATCCGAACACAAGACAGTATACATGGGTGAAGGTTTTTGGGGCTAGGGTGAGAGCAGCCCGACTTGATCGGTTTTATATGTCTAGGAATCGGAGCAATAGGCTGTTGGGCGCTACCATTCTCCTGGTGGGGTTTTTCGATCATCACATAACCATGGCTCGGCTGTCTATTTCACCAGGGCCCCGGCAGGCATCCTATTGGAAATTCAATGTAAAGCTCTTACAAGATGCCACTTTTTGCACAGGTTTCCAGACCTTCTGGGAAAGGTGGAGGCAGCGAATAGAGGATTATGAGTCTCTGAGCCAATGGTGGGATGTGGGGAAAGTCCAAATTCGGCTTTTCTGTCAACAGTACACAGCTCTCTCATCCTCAGAGGCTAGGAGAGTTTTGGGGGAACTAGAGCGGTGTATTAGTGAGATGGAGGTACAGATGGTGGGACAAGGCAATGTAGGCCTCCAGGCTAATTTAGCTGAATTACGCAGGGACCTGGGCAGTTTTTCCAGGTTAAAGCAAAGGGAGCACTTGTAAGAGCTAGATTCTCCATGCTCAAGGAGATGGATGCTCCCAGCTCCTTCTTCTTTGGTTTGGAAAGACAGAGCAGTGAAGCCAAGGGTATGCATTGTCTACGGCTGTCTGATGGGCGGGTGACCTCTGTGGTGGGTGAGATGCGGGAGCGGACTGTGGAGTTTTATACTGAATTGTATAGGGCAGAAGAGTGTGATCCTTTGTGTGCTCAGGTCTTGTTCACAGGACTCCCTAAACTCTCTCTGGCACAGAGGGATGATTTGGACGTTCCTCTGTTGTCCCATGAACTGGCAGAGGCCGTAACCCAGATGTCCACCGGTCGTGCACCGGGGGTTGATGGACTCCCAGTGGAGTTTTATAAAAAATTCTGGGGAATAATTGGACAGGACTTCTTTTGCGTGTTGCGTGAATGCGTCGGGGTAGGAGAGTTGCCGATGAGCTGCCGTCGGGCGGCTCTGACTCTCCTGCCCAAAAAAGGGGACTTGTGTGAACTTAAGAACTGGAGGCCTGTGGCATTGCTCTGTGCGGACTACAAGATATTTGCCAAGGTCCTCTCTAACAGACTGAAGTCCCACTTGGACTCGATTGTACATAAGGACCAAACATATTGTGTACTGGGACGCTCAATCACGGACAACTTATTCTTAATTAGGGACATGTTGGACTTGTCGAGAGGTTCTAATGTGAACTTTGGACTGGTCTCTTTAGATCAAGAGAAGGCTTTTGATAGAGTGGACCATGAGTATCTGTTTAATGTGATGTCTGTGTTTGGGTTTGGGAGGAGTTTTTTGACCTGTGTGAAGCTGTTGTATGCTGGGGCGTCATGCATGGTCAAGGTGGGAGGGGGGCTCAGTAGGCCAGTCTGGGTGAGACGGGGCATTAGACAAGGATGCCCTCTATCTGGGCAGTTATACACACTAGCCATTGAGCCTTTTTTAGGACTGCTACGCAGGAGACTGCAGGGAGTGTGCTGGACAGGCATGGATGTGGTGACAGGAATAGCAGTGTCAGCATATGCAGATGATGTCTCTGTGATGGTCAGGGATGGCCAAGATATGCAGGCACTGGAGACCAGTCTGAGGGTGTACGAGGGAGCTTCATCAGCTAAGGTAAACTGGGGCAAGAGCAAAGCTCTGTTATGCGGGGCATGGGGGGATAGGGCTCCTCCTCTGCTTCCAGGGGGTTTGCAGTGGGGTTGTGAAGGGCTTAAAGTGTTGGGGGTGTACCTGGGCTCGGAGAGGTGGGTCAGGAAGAACTGGGAGGGGCTGTCACAGGCAGTGGTGTCAAGACTGGCCAGGTGGAGGTGGCTCCTGTCCCAAGTGTCATATAGAGGGAGGGTGCTGATAATTAACAACCTGGTGGCATCTTCCCTGTGGCATAAACTGGCTGTCCTCAACCCCCCTGCCGGTCTGCTCGCAGACCTGCAACGCAAGCTGGTGGACTTCTTCTGGTCGGGCCATCACTGGCTGAGGGCGGCAGTGTTGTATATGACCGTCCATGAAGGAGGACAGGGCTTGGTGGAACTGGAGAGCAGGATGGCTGCTTTCCGGCTAAAGGCGGTGCAGAGACTGCTGTACCATACTGATGTTGGCTGGAGGGAACCAGCATGCGCGCTGCTGAGGAGAGCTGGCGGATTAGGGTTGGACCGGCAGCTGTTCCTCATGAAGCTGGAGAGGCTGAGTACAGCAGGTCTCTCAGATTTTTACTCTGCGGTGCTGAGGGCCTGGCAGCTGCTAAGGCACACGCGAGAAGGGGGTGTGGAGCCTGGGCTGTGGGTGTGGGAGGAGCCCATCTTCAACAACCCAGCCATCCCTTTGAGATCGGTCCAGTCGGCCACCCTGCAGAGGCAACTGATAGCAGGGGGTGTAAAAAGGCTGGGTATCCTGAGACTGCTGGGAGAGGAGGGGTGGAAAACCCCGGAAGTCTTGGCACAACAAACAGGAATAACGTCTCTTAGGCTGCTGGAGCAGCCAAAGGGGGAGGGGCCACCAAGTTTTCCGCCACTGCAGGTGACGGCAGAGACTGGAGACTGGCAAGGGGGTCTGGAGGACTTGTTAGATTTTAACACTCCGAGCCTGGGAGAGTTTGAAGGGGTGGGAGGTAAAGCCCTCTACAACCTCTGTGTTAAGGTTAGGAACATTAGGAGCCTAACAGGAGTGAAGGCACATCAGTGGCAGGGGGTATGTGGGGCAGAGAGTATGGTGAGTTTTAGATGGAGGGGGCTTTACAAACCCCCAGTACCAAAGAGGTCAGGGGACCTCCAGTGGAGGGTTCTTCATGGAGCCCTGGCCACTAACAGCTGGTTGGTACGGGTTGAACCAAGAGTCGGACAGGAGTGTCCTTTCTGTAAAATGAAAGAAACAGTCCATCATGTGTTTTCTGTGTGCACCAGGTTAATGCCATTAATGTCTCTGTTGGAATGTCTGTGTGAGAGGTTGGGGGTGGTCTTTACTGTTGGGGTGTTCATAATGGGATACAGGTATTCAAGTAAGGAGAAGGAAAAATGTGTTTTGTTGAATTTTCTGTTTGCTCAGGCAAAGTTAGCTATTTGGCTAACAAGGAGGAACAGGGTCAAAGGGGGGGGGGATAACAGACCCTTTACTATTGTTTAATGGGATGGTCTCTGCGCGCCTTAGGGTTGAGTTTGAGTTCTATAAAATGATAAAACGTGTGGAGATGTTTCAGGAGATATGGTGTGTTGGGGGGGCTGTCTGTATAGCTGGGGAAGATGTTTTGGATATACGGTTGTAGGAGTGGGTATTGTTTTGAGTATTGTTTTGTTGGTTTGTATCATGTGGTTGCTGGAAAGGCGAGTATGGTACATGTATGCATCACAGGATGTATTTTTTGTTTTATTTTTAAGGGGGGGGGGGTGTTGGGTGGTGAGTTTTAAATGAAATGAGAATGTTTCAGTAAAGAAAGTCAGTCAGTCAGTCAGTCAGTCAGTCAGTCTCTCTCCCTCTCTCCCTCGGCTATGGAACCCTGACCTGTTCACCGGACGTGCTACCTGTCCCAGACCTGCTGTTTTCAACTCTCTAGAGACAGCAGGAGCGGTAGAGATAGTCTGAATGATCGGCTATGAAAAGCCAACTGACATTTACTCCTGAGGTGCTGACCTGTTGCACCCTCGACAACCACTGTGATTATTATTATTTGACCCTGCTGGGCATCTATGAACATTTGAACATCTTGGCCATGTTCTGTTATAATCTCCACCCGGCACAGGCAGAAGAGAACTGGCCACCCCTCATAGCCTGGTTCCTCTCTAGGTTTCTTCCTAGGTTCTGGCCTTTCTAGGGAGTTTTTCCTAGCCACTGTGCTTCTACACCTGCATTGCTGTTTGGGGTTTTAGGCTGGGTTACTGTACAGCACTTTGTGACATCAGCTGATGTAAGAAGGGCTTTATAAATACATTTGATTGATTGATTGATTGACTAAAGGACACCAGTAATAAGAAGATACTTGCTTGCGCCATGAAACACAAGCAATGGACATTAGACTGATGGAAATCTGTCCTTTGGTCTGATGAGTCCTAATTTGAGATTTCTGGTTCCAACCACCGTATCTTTGTGAGATGCAGAGTAGGTGAACGGATGATCTCCACATGTGTGATTCCCACTGTGAAGCACGGAGGAGGTGGTGTGATGGTGCTTTTCTGGTGACAGTCTGTGATTTATTTAGAATTTAAGGCACACTTAACCAGTGTGGCTACCACAGCATTCTGCAGCGTTACGCCATCCCATCTGGTTTACGCTTAGTGGGACTAGCATTTGTTTTTCAACAGGACAATGACCAAACACACCTCCAGGCTGTGTAAGCGCTACTTGACGCATCAGATGACCTGGCCGCCACAATCACCCCGACCTCAACCCAATTGAGATGATTTGGGATCAGTTGCACCGCAGAGTGAAGGAAAAGCAGCCAACAAGTGCTCAGCATATGTGGGAACTCCTTCAAAAATGTTGGAAAAGCATTCCAGGTGAAGCTGGTTGAGAGAATGCCAAGATTGTGCAAAGCTGTCATCAAGCCAAAAGGTGGCTACTTTGAAGAATCTCAAATCTCAAATATATTTTGATCTGTTTAACACATTTTTAGTTACTACATGATTCAATGTGTTATTTCATAGTTTTGATGTCTTCACTATTCTACAATGTAGAAAATAGTAAAAATAAAGAAAACCCCTTGAATGAGTAGGTGTGTCCCAACTTTTCACTGGAACTGTATATATTTTTTTATTCGTAACAAAAAATGTAGAGTACAGATTATTGCATGGGACAAAGGTTTTTGAGAAAGATAATATGTAATTTTTTATTGTATTGAGTATATGTATTTGTTTCTTTTAGATGAAAATGCAATGAATTTTATGTTATTTGTTGATAAAAAATAAAAATATTGTAAAAATAAATATTTTTGGGGGTGGGGTCACAAGAAATTCTTGGTGGAAAAATGGGGTCTCCAGAAATTTCAGGGGGAAAAAAGGGTTCCCCACTATTTTTGGGGGAATACCACTGTTTTAGGCGGACAGTTACCCAATCTCGGTTGCTTAATTTAAGATCTTAGTAACATAAAGATCATATTTATACCAAATAAATGTAATTGTATTTAACTCAAATTATTTTTGAATTTGAAAATGTTTAAACATCTATTGCTATGTGTATGAGGAGCGAGCAGTGTAGTGTGTGGTTTACCTACCTTTTACAAGCTGTCCAGCCAGAGCATTGTTACACCTGTAGAACACCCTGGCACACAGTGGAGAGATCCCGCCACCACCAATCTTCTGCATGGCACTCTGAAGGGTAGCAACCAGTGCCTCCAGTATCTCCCCTTCCACCCCTGAGACAGCTGGCGCAGAGCTGGGCACCATCAGTGCCAAGGACAGAGTGGCACACTGGCTATCGCTGGACAGCACGGCATGACATTCTATGATTCCACACGCCACCTCAGTAGTCACGTGACAGGAAGTCCTGTGTCTGGGGTCGTCGTGGGCAGCGATGACGTGCAGTTCCACAGCCGCTCCCCTGGGTAAGGCAGGGACCACGGTAACCACCAAGGGTCCACTCTGAATATCTTGCTCCCCGAATGATTCCTCCTGCAATATAGAAAGGTGCCCTTTATATTTGAGACAATTAATGCACATTTTATCACGAAGATAATTATTTGTATATCCAATACCTGAGAGAAAGTATATGCAGGGTGTCAGAGGAACATGAGGAAGATTTGAGATGGAAAGGTGAGCCTGGGTTATATTCCAGGGTATGGAAAATAATCATTTGTCAAACAAACATATATGGATGCTGACACAGTTATCCATCAACAACAGCACATATAAGTCCATCTGATAACATGACAGCTTCTTTCAAAGAAGCCCTTTTCACCGTTTCAAAGGAGATCATGGTTCATGCTGTGGCCATTTCACACTATTTCACCAATCACCCTTCCACATTTAGCAGAAAACTGCCTTGATGGCTTCAAATGATTACATTTGCAGAGTTCAAATCTGTTCTCCCCTCCAGACGGTGTCAGTGGGCAATTATCAGCTACAAAATGTCTTCTGCCAGCTCGCGGCACAATGTAGCCCTCAAATAATACTTGGCTGCGGCCCTCATCTGCTAATGGGAGAGAAATGAGCGTTTTATACAAGTCATTTCGGCTGGAGTCGATAGGACAAAAACACTTAACCCCCTTTTCAATTTGCTGGATCAATTTTCATCCACTTACACCCCACTTCGTAAGTGCAGAATAATAACAGGTTACATACACTTTATTTTGTAATTCACTCACACAAAAAATCATTGACAAGAGCAGACGAGCGGCCTCTTTGTCCCCCTCGATAAACAAACCCATCGCGACCCAACACGCCAGCTACATGAACGCCTGCACCACTTACCTCCAGATTAAACTTTAGCTAAGGCCTAATTGTGTATCAACAGCCAACCTCTCGCCTTGGAGAGGGGAGAAGGACGATGGGGGGGGACCTAAAGAGGAGAGCCTAGATTTGTTCACTCCATTTCTTCACTGTGAAGCCCTAGCTAGTGGTGATGGTGAATAATAACAACAACAGGGAACAATAGTGTGACAGGGACGGCAGGCCTGTGTGGTGTTGTGTGGTGTGACACGATACATATGTGGCCTCTGCTTTGATAAATGTTAGATTAGCACTTAGCGCACGGCAAAGTATTCTCCTGGAGGGGCCCAGGTCTACACTTGTCAATACTCATTGCTCTGGGAGGGGGGAGGGATGGGGTGGTGATGGGGACAGGGGGGAGAAGAGCCCTGCTTAACCAGGCTTAAAGGCCATCCTGTTGGCCCAGGGTGCTGAGGTACCGTACTCAGTGAGACGACAGAGAACCTCGATGTCGATGCTACGGTACTCTAGCCTCTGGCCGATCACTGCAGACAGTCACACAGATCTAAACTTCCAGACTTTGTTTTTCCTCCCAGACTTGTCTGAGGTGGTTAAATCAACTCCTTTATTTATTTATCTCTCCAAATGTTACATGAACAGAGAGCGCTTGGTGCAGTACATTTGGTCCTTTCTGAGAATCTTGTTTCCTTCCCTGTGATTTCAGTGTTTCAGTTGGTGGTGATGTTTCAGTCTGTGTGTGTAGTCAGTACTTCATTGTTGTAGTGCGTCTCCCTGCTGTCAGGAGTGAAAGCACTCTACCCACCTGACACCCCCTGCCTGACTAGAAATAATGTATTAAATGAATACAATAAAATAAAGAGGTGACACATTGTGATATATGACTGAGCTGAGTGCCTGCAGTAGAGTGTGTGTGTGTGGCATGGTGTGTATGTATGTGTGATTGGGGCAGCCCTGCTCTTTAATGCTGGTTTCTCCATAATGCAATACATCACATTACTTCATCCCTTCATTCAGTTGGCTCACTAGCACAACCCCCCTCTCTCTCTCGCACTCTGTGAAAATCTGGAACTCACTCAGCCACTGTCGAAGGAGGGTGTGACCTGCTTTCCACCATGTTTATTTTATCTCCCTCCTTCCTTTCCCCCGCTCCTTCTCTCTCACAGACGCTTGGCGCAGGGCTGGGGACCAGAGAGGCGTGAAAGGCGAACGGTAAACACCGTAATAAGGAAGTGGTGTAAAGCCGGCGAGCAGCAGGGAGCTGATGGGGCCTAGCCGCTTAGGCAGTTCCCCTACATTTCCTGCCCAGCGGGAGGCCTTCAGCGCGTGGCTGGGGCTGCCTGGCCCTCCTCTGTGTGGCTACCTGAGAGACGTGGGCCACCAGTCCCCACAATATCCCCCCTCTCGTCTCTCCATTTCCTCTGCAGGCAGGCAGGCTGGCTGTAGCCCTGGGGCCACTTGTATAAACCAAAGCCTGTCTACTGCTGCTGTGGTGTTGGAGGTGCGTTAGGTTAGCTAACACTAACAGCTCCCTCCTGAAGAGAGGGGGCAGAACAGGGTTAAAAGGAGGAGGGGATATACAGGAGGGAGTGAGAGGAACCCTTATATAATAAGGGCCTATATGTTTAGGTGTGTGGGGTACCCATGGAGTTAGATGGAGATTGATGGATACCATAAAGAGGGCCTACTACAGAACACTCAAGCCAGGATTCAGACAAACACAGAAAACGACCATAGCACGGCACTTGACTTCACACTGTGATCTTGTGTAACTTCTTATGATGGAAAGTGCCATTCGATCACACATCACATAATGTGCATTCATGAATACCAAACGTTTAGCCTAACTAATAACTAGGAGAAAATCAATTGGCATCAACACAAAAGAAGTCGCTGTGTTTTCCAGTCCTTTTGTCCATACCAACTGAGAAGTCTGGCTAACAATTACAGACGTATTGTATGCACACCTCCTTATTCATCACACTCACACACTGACCTCGTGGTTCGACGCGCCATAAATACAATTTCACATGCGAGGCGGCTCCGGCGTGCTCCCAATTAACCCGTGCGAGCTTCCCCGTCCACCTGATTAGAGAAATTATCAAGGCACAAAAACAACATGGAGCCACGCGGCTGTGTTTCCTTCTGCCTCAGCAGCCTGATGTCTCCCACCTCATCACTGCTCTGATTGCTGGTTACGTTTGTGCGCGGCGCCGGAGGTAAACGTGATAAATGTTTTTGGCCGTTATTATTCGTCACGCTGAAAATGAATAGCAAGAGGGTTTTAGTGTTGCTTGACTGGCTGCAGGAGCTGGTCAGGTAAAAGTGAGTGCGACCTGGGAGTCAATTTGTTGAAACTAACAAGAGAAGACACTTTTATTCAAAGTAAGCCTGGTTTTATTCAGGGGTGGATTCAGGGTCTATTGGTTTCCTATGTAGCTAATTGCATGGGTCAAAATTTGGTTTCTGTGCTGAGCCACCTCATCAGGTGTCTCTAGTGGGAATCAATAGCTACTGACAAAGACAATGGTTAAGACGATCCACATCCAAAAACTGGCCCTGGAGCTTTACCCTTTCTAGTTTACATCATTATCTTCCAAAAAGTTTAATAATGACCACTTTACCATGGAATTTCTAAGTTGAACTTCTAAGTAAATACCAGGTAAAAAGCACACAGTAAAATACAGCTACCAAGAACATAAAGATCCCATTTACTGCAGGTGCACTCAGCCAGTCCTGAGCCTTGTGTGTGTGAGTGAATAAAGGAGAGGATAAGTTATTCCCCAGTCTCTGCAGGAGTGGTGTTATCTGTATTTGACCTGTGTTAAATATTCTCATTACAATCACTTCAAATGAGCACCGGCGCTTTGTCTAATCCCCACCCCAGGGACAGAGCCATTTCACCAGGCCCAGGATGAAACGCAAGCAGGCCCCTGCCACAGCCTCTCTCTCTTCCCTGGATCCTCTCCTCTCCTCCCTCCCCACCTGCGCTGAGAGAGAGAGAGGGAGGGGAGGAGGGATGGAGGAGCTGGGAACTACCAGCATCTATTGCTACTCGAAGACTACCTCACAAAGGGGAGGTGGGAGGTTAGTAACCCTTACCAGCTAGCCCACTGTAATAGTCTAAGGGCTGAGAGAGGGTTAACTAGCCTGTTTAGGGGGGAAACTAACAGAGCTGTCAATCTGTGGAGGGGTTCATTCAAGTGCAAGTTCAGATAGAGGACTCTCAGGGTGCCAATAAACAGTTCGCTTAACACATCAAAGACTTGTTTTCACCAATTTATTGAATGTTGGCCATCTTGGAGCACATCTGACCTGGCCCTGATTGACCTGGCCCTGATGCTGTAGCCAACCAGTTCCCTAAGCTTTGACCTCACAGTCCCTAAACTACATGCTAATTACTAGCATTCCCTGTTTTATACATTTATTTTACTCATGTTGGGGGAGGCCAGCTATGGGCCAGGCAACAGTTTACATGAATTCCTATTACCCTCCTCACAATAGAGTTATGGGTCCAACTCTATCAATAAGTTGTCACTAGACTCTTCTGTGGAGCCTATACACTGAGTGTACCAAACACTGAGTGTACCAAACACTGAGTGTCCCAAACACTGAGTGTACCAAACACTGAGTGTACCAAACACTGAGTGTCCCAAACACTGAGTGTACCAAACACTGAGTGTACCAAACACTGAGTGTCCCAAACACTGAGTGTACCAAACACTTTCCTAACACGTTCCTGAGTTACACCCCACTCTACAAGGTGTCAAAAAACGTTCCACAGGGATACTGGCCCATGTTCACTCCAATGCTTCTCATAGTTGTGTCAAGTTAGATGTCCTTTGGGTGGTGGACCATTCTTGATACACACGGGAAAGTGTTGAGCGTGAAAAACCCTTGCAGTTCTTGCCTTGCAGTTCTTGACCCAAACCGGTGTGCCTGGCACCTACTACCGTAGCCTGTTCAAAGGCACTTACATGTTTTGTCTTGTCCATTCACCCTCTGAATGGCACACATACACAATCCATGTCTCTATTGTCTCAAGGCTTAAAAATACTTCTTTAACCTGATTCAAGTGGATTTAACAAGTGACATCAATAGGGGATCATAGCTTTCACCTGGTCAGTCTGTGTCATGGAAATTGCAGGCGTTGTTAATGATTTGTACACTCAGTGTAAGCTTTAAGAGGGTATCTAGTCTGCCATCTCCATCATGAAGGCAAGTCCTGCAAGTGAGCGAGTCCCCATTCTGCCCTTTTAGTGAGTCCCCACTTTGCACATTTTAGAAAGTCCCTGATTTGCACTTTTAGTGAGTTCCCCGACTGCACTTCCCACCACAGAGTCTGAGACACATGTTGGAGGTGGGCTCTTCCCTTCTCCCCTGCGCCCTTATTCCCCAGGGCTGGCAGATTACCGCGGGAGGAGCAGGCCTGGCTGGGGAGCCTGGTGCCCTTATTAGCCATGTGGAAGAGGGTCTGTGGCAGGGGAGAGGGGTTTGGGGCGGGGGCATGGACTGGAGGGGGATAAGCTGCTCAGAGAGTTCAGCCTAACTCCAAAAGGGGGGATAAAGGATTAGGGAGGTTCTAACGGAAGACATCTGCTTCTGTGCCAAGCTCCATATTATCAAAGACACCAGTGTTTCCCACATCATCAACTTTTCATGAGCACACTCACTGGTAAATATCAGCAACAGAGCTCTGGGTCTCTGAAGGGGGAGAGGGTGGGACTTTGGCTCATTTGGAAATTCCACTTTTTGCCCATTAAATTCTGATAGAGAATTCAAGGCTGCATGTCTAATATGCCTATCACATTTTCTCCCTTATTCAAATGGAGACGGAAGCACACACAGATGCTATTTTTTTGCCTACTCTGTGTGAGTAGAGGTTAATTCCATTTATTTATGCTATTGATCATATTCACAAAAGGATAAATATACAAAGGATTTATACAAAGAATAAATAGTTGATAAAATAGCTCACCTTCTCTTGTGCGGCCCTCAGCTTGCTGTCCCAGACTGCTCTGATGACAGGGATGTCTTGGCTGCGGGTGGCGTAGCAGTGGGCCTGCAGCACATGGCCCAGGGTAAGGCTACTGATCACTGCTTCCAGAACCTTCTCTACGTGGCTGAAGGACAGGCTGGCCTGGGTCCTCGCTCCAGCCCTCACCAGCTGCATGGTACAAGGCACCAGGGCGATCTGGCCTGCACAGTACACGGCCTCATCCACCTGTAAAGGGGCAAAGGTACCACACAATCACATGTTAGTTAAGCTGATGCTAGCCTATTTCATGGTGTAGCTATGGAACCCTGTGCCTGGTTCTCCCCAGTTCACTTTCATTCTGGTTCCTCCTGGTTCTCCCTAGTTCACTTTCATTCTGGTTCCTCCTGGTTCTCCCTAGTTCACTTTCATTCTGGTTCCTCCTGGTTCTCCCTAGTTCACTTTCATTCTGGTTCCTCCTGGTTCTCCCTAGTTCCCTTTCATTCTGGTTCCTCCTGGTTCTCCCTAGTTCACTTTCATTCTGGTTCCTCCTGGTTCTCCCTAGTTCACTTTCATTCTGGTTCCTCCTGGTTCTCCCTAGTTCCCTTTCATTCTGGTTCCTCCTGGTTCTCCCTAGTTCCCTTTCATTCTGGTTCCTCCTGGTTCTCCCTAGTTCACTTTCATTCTGGTTCCTCCTGGTTCTCCCTAGTTCACTTTCATTCTGGTTCCTCCTGGTTCTCCCTAGTTCACTTTCATTCTGGTTCCTCCTGGTTCTCCCTAGTTCACTTTCATTCTGGTTCCTCCTGTTTCTCCCAAGTTCACTTTCATTCTGGTTCTCCCTAGTTCACTTTAATTCTGGTTCCCCCTGGTTCTTCCAATGAAATTGAGCCATATATGTGATTAAACAGGAACTTATACTCATACTGGACAGTTGTTCAGCTCCATTCATATTATAGACCCTGACATCAGTCTCATATGTTAATGTTACATTTCACTGCTATGCGGATGACACACAGCTGTTCATTTCAATGAAACATGGTGAAGCCCCAAAATTGCTCTCGCCAGAAGCCTGTGTTTCAGACATAAGGAAGTGGATGGCTGCAAACTTTCTACTTTTAAACTTGGACAAAACAGAGATGCTTGTTCTAGGTCCCAAGAAACAAAGAGATCTTCTGTTGAATCTGACAATTAATCTTGATGGTTGTACAGTCGTCTCAAATAAAACTGTGAAGGACCTCGGCGTTACTCTGGACCCTGATCTCTCTTTTGACGAACATATCAAGACTGTTTCAAGGACAGCTTTTTTCCATCTAGGTAACATTGCAAAAATCAGAAACTTTCTGTCCAAAAATGATACAGAAAAATTAATCCATGCTTTTGTTACTTCTAGGTTGGACTACTGCAATGCTCTACTTTCCGGCTACCCGGATAAAGCACTAAATAGACTTCAGTTAGTGCTAAATACGGCTGCTAGAATCCTGACTAGAACCCCAAAATTTGATCATATTACTCCAGTGCTAGCCTCCCTACACTGGCTTCCTGTTAAGGCAAGGGCTGATTTCAAGGTTTTACTGCTAACCTACAAAGCTTTACATGGGCTTGCTCCTACCTATCTTTCTGATTTGGTCCTGCCGTACATACCTACTCGTACGCTACGGTCACAAGACGCAGGCCTCCTAATTGTCCCTAGAATTTCTAAGCAAACAGCTGGAGGCAGGGCTTTCTCCTATAGAGCTCCATTTTTATGGAATGGTCTGCCTTCCCATGTGAGAGACGCAGACTCGGTCTCAAACTTTAAGTCTTTACTGAAGACTCATCTCTTCAGTAGGTCCTATGATTGAGTGTAGTATGGCCCAGGAGTGTGAAGGTGAACGGAAAGGCTCTGGAGCAACGAACCGCCCTTGCTGTCTCTGCCTGGCCGGTTCCCCTCTCTCCACTGGGATTCTCTGCCTCTAACCCTATTACAGGGGCTGAGTCACTGGCTTACTGGAGTTCTTCCATCCCTAGGAGGGGTGCATCACTTGAGTGGGTTGAGTCACTGATGTGGTCTTCCTGTCCGGGTTGGCGCCCCACCTTGGGTTGTGCCGTGACGGAGATCTTTGTGGGCTATACTTGGCCTTGTCTCAGGATGGTAAGTTGGTGGTTGAAGATATCCCTCTAGTGGTGTGGGGGCTGTGCTTTGGCAAAGTGGGTGGGGTTATATCCTGCCTGTTTGGCCCTGTCCGGGGGTATCATCGGATGGGGCCACAGTGTCTCCTGACCCCTCCTGTCTCAGCCTCCAGTATTTATGCTGCAGTAGTTTTTGTGTCGGGGGGCTAGGGTCAGTCTGTTATATCTGGAGTATTTCTCCCGTCTTATCCGGTGTCCTGTGTGAATTTAAATATGCTCTCTCTAATTCTCTCTTTCTCTCTTTCTTTCTCTCTCTCTCTCGGAGGACCTGAGCCCTAGGACTATGCCTCAGGACTACCTGGCATGATGACTCCTTGCTGTCCCCAGTCCACCTGGCCGTGCTGCTGCTCCAGTTTCAACTGTTCTGCCTGTGGCTATTGAACCCTGACCTGTTCACCGGACGTGCTACCTGTCCCAGACCTGCTGTTTTCAACTCTCTAGAGACAGCAGGAGCGGTAGAGATACTCTCAATGATCGGCTGTGAAAAGCCAACTGACATTTACTCTTGAGGTGCTGACTTGTTGCACCCTCGACAACTACTGTGATTATTATTATTTGACCATGCTGGGCATCTATGAACATTTGAACATTTTGGCCATGTTCTGTTATAATCTCCACCCGGCACAGCCAGAAGAGGACTGGCCACCCCACAGCCTGGTTCCTCTCTAGGTTTCTTCCTAGGTTTTGGCCTTTCTAGGGAGTTTTTCCTAGCCACCGTGCTTCTACACCTGCATTACTTGCTGTTTGGGGTTTTAGGCTGGGTTTCTGTACAGCACTTTGAGATATCAGCTGATGTAAGAAGGGCTATATAAATACATTTGATTTGATTTGATCATACATCCTGGCAGTAGTCAACCAAAGCTCTTTCCAGGGGTTAATGTTTTCCTTCTCAGTTGCCCTATAGAATGGCTGTGCTTCTGCTTGGCCATGTGGCCTATGTACACACTCCTGGTTTCAGAGAATAAATCTCTCCTCAAACTCAATCCATCGCCTGAAACTCAATTACACACTCCCACAGAACTGGCTACTGGTCAAATATGATAAATGCAGTCATTCTCTCAAACGGACAAATGGCTGGTGAAGACGTTGGGCTGTTCGATATAGAACTGAGGCTAACTTATTTATTTAATTTCCAAACATACACACACCTCATGGAGGACTACAATGGAAAAATATACTATTTTGTAAAGCTATAGAGTGCAAACTGCAAACACAGACCTGACACAACTTGAACGTGAAAACAGACAAACAAAAATATGTTCTAACTGCAAAGAAGTGCCGTTCATTTCCTAATCAAACTAATTTAACTCTACCCGGAGTCCTGTCAAAATAACACAGTGCAGGCATCAGTGAGGTGTAACGTCCGAAATTAACATCAATGATCAGCCTGTCTGATTAGTGCATCAACTAACAAGTTCCATCTTTTTTCGCAATGTATCATATCACCAATAATACACATGTCCCACCAGGAAGATAAGCAGGTGCCTTAGCATGCGTGAGAGCAGATCCGTTCAAACGGGGGTCTGTCTGTGTTGTCTTATTCATGAGCATAATTAGCCACGCGATAATAAGCTGAGATTCCCAGATAAACGGCCTGTTAGACGACAAAGTTCCTAAGCTCAATAATTTAAGCTCAAAGAAATCCATGCGATTAATGCAGAAGGATGCGTGGGGACCAATGAGACCAGTGGAGAGGTCAGGTCCCTGGACACCCATCACCTTGCTACATTAGGATATCAAAGTGTAGCTAACATGCCACTTCCTAGTCAATGCAAACAGCCGCTGGTGACAGGGTGTTAATTGGTGGTCTAAGCAGAGACCTTTAGGGTCTGTGAAGAAGCTGACCTCCAGAGGGATCAAGGAGACCAAAATCAATTGATACATGGCATGAGAGCAGGGTCCTTAACCGATTACCATATGTACATACATGGGTATTGTATTTCTCCCCCAGATTACCAGGGTTACCAAGTGTGGACCAGTGGTATTACTGAAGGCTTAGCACTTCGCCCCAACCCCCTCTTCACCTCCACTGAGTCAGTACCCTTGCTCACTTTGTTAGTAGCAAATGAGGCCAATTGTCTAACCCCCACCGCCCTAAGGTTCTAGGCGTTAAAGTCCAATCACCTACTAGGCTTATCTGAGATATCGAGTCCACATCAATGAGACAGGGGAAATAGCTTTTACATAAAAGTAGCCTTTATTACTTAATCAAATGTCCAATGAGCAATATATAAGATAGGAAGCATTGCAAAGCTATGGGATGAACGCAGGATAACATGGTGCATATGTTTTGAGTTACACTGTATTTTCAGTACACATCAATGCACCATAGTGGACATTACTACTGGACATTCAAGGGCAGTGTGATGCCGCTTTAAAATACTGCTGCAGCACACACAAAGGTTTTTCTTCACCATGACAAAATCAGCAGTTTGTAGAATTTGATTTGATAATAACAGAACAACATAAAGCTCTTTGCTAGAGGGGGATATGGCCACAGCCATTTCCATATGGGTTTCCCATGATTCCTAGCTCCTGGGTTCACTTGTCAACTTTGATGAATCTTCAGCATCTGCCTCTGCTGCTCCAAATTACCGCGACAGAGGAGGAGATGAGAGAGAGGACGCAAGGGAGGAGAGGAGAGGAGGGGAGGGGGATGGAGGAGGGAGGACTCCCGTCTTTCAAACGGTCGGATCAACCACCTGATCATTTACCTGCGAGCACTATCTGTGGAAGCGCGAACTATACATCTACGTCTGGTCTGCAGCGTAACATAAATGCCTGAGTTGTTGGAGACGTCAACAACAAATCGTCATTGGCATTCCATTTATGAGCCATCAAGGGCCATCATATCTCCTCCATCTGAGGGGCCTTGATAAAGTCGGACGGGTGGCGGGGACCTCATAACAAGCCATAAAAAGAGCTCCCCATTTTGACTTCCAAAAAAGGATGACTACCATTTGTTGATTTGAATATCAAGAGGCCAGCGCACGCCCCCTTGACTGTTAAAGACAAACTCCCCATAGCTTCCACCAAGCAGGTGTGTGATGATCAATTATTAAAGCTCCAGCTCAGGTTACTACTGGCGCATGGGGGGGGGGGGTTAACGAGGGACCGGCTTTTCACGGCAAACCTGAGAGTGGAGGAAAAAGGGAAACGAATACTATTTACATAAAATTAAAAGTTCAAAAGAATGAGTTCACACACCAATCAAACTTGTTAATTGACTGTCAATGGTGTGTCCCTGAATATACAACACAGCTACATTATTTATCTACTGCACTGACAGGGAAGACAGTCCAATTTGCATGGGCGTCCTAAACGTGATCAACAAGCACAATGCCGCATGCATTTTTAATAGGCCAGAGATGAGACTGTTAATATTCATAAGGGTCAAACAATAGCATATTACATTAAACTTCCTATAAACAAGTCAAGTATTTTTCAAACAGTAACCTTAGGAGTCTAAATGGCCCAGTGAGAAAAGGACACGCGGTATTAAATATTTCACGGTTAAATCAATAGTAAGGCGTGTTCATTGTGAATGGTATGCCTAGCCTCCACTCCCTCTCACTGCAATTGCAGATATCCTGACCCTAAAGAGTAAAAGGTACAATGTAACTTATGTTTTTCAATCTGATATTTCAATTGTTTCCTGTCTTACTGAAAATGCATATTTAGTTATTGTGCAAGCCAAGTTTTGAATATTGTACCTCAGGGTTACAAAATCTATTAGTCTGGCTTAACACTAAATGTGTCTCAGACCTTATTTCCCCTACAAGCTACACAAACATCCTCTCTGTGAGACGCCTGAGGCAGTCGCGGCACACGCTGCCTGCTTAGCATTAATTGAATCTGTGTTTTGGCTTCATGCTTTATCAACCTTTATTTCATGGCTTAAACACCATCATTTTTCATAAACCCAATGACGTGTCAAAAGGTCACTGAGCCCCAAGGATCCAGACAGTAACACGTATGCAAATGCTGGAACACTGGAACACTGGAACCGGTTGCATGGATGAATCCATCCGCTCTCAAGCCTTCACTGATTCTTGTAACACGCCTAGCGTGTCTGAGGCCTTCTTAATTGTCGTTTTAGTTCAAAACCTCCAAGGCATGAACAGGCTAGGGTGCTAGGCTATATTTACATTGGTGTTGTAAAATAACTCTTTGGGCTCAATTCTGCTGAATGACAGTTTGACTCTGTCATTAGCAGGGCTGGGTATAGAACAACCAGACTGGGCCAGTGCAGGTAAAGTTTTCTCCCTGGTCCAAGGACAGGGTGAGGGGGAACAGCTCCATGGCCTGCTTATCAGATATGCTAATTCACATCTCCCATTGAGCCCTCATGCGTAATTTAACTAAGGGAATGATAATACAAATGTACAAAATGAATCAAATGAATATGCTGGAACTTTTGGCTAACGCAGGAAGGAAACACATAACACAAAATGAAAGGGGTAAACAGTGTATGACTAAATGCAGCATAATGTGAGTAAAAATTGGTAACAGAATTATGTTTGCTTCTGAATCTTTGAAGCATTGTTAACAGTGGGTCCACAGTAAATGGGTAAATGTAGTACTTTGGACTGAAGGCAGGGGGGGATATTGAATGACTCAATCACTAGAACGCTGGAGCAAGGCATGTCATAACACCTATCAAACTGAATTAGAACGAATCGCCCTTCTAAACCTCACAATATCATAGTCTATAAAGGAACATGCTTATTTCATGCCACAAAATTCTTAATCTCTATCCTGTATTTTTTATTTCTTGAATATTTAAAGGTTGGCAAATAGTTGTAAATGTGCGGATCAAAGAATAAGTTTATTCCACGCATTTAAGTGCATATATTATTTCTGCTTTTTGGATTTGATACGGAATAACTGTTTAATCCTTCCGCGGTGGATGTCAGTTTGTCAGGTCTGTGTGCTGTGATTCCATCTTCAACTGGCTTCAAGTCTGTGGGGCTCTTTCAGCATTAGTGCATTCAAAGCGCATCACGTCTCCGAATAAGAAATGATAAGAGATGGACTCATGTTGTGCTACGCCCTGAGGAGATTCTGGGGCTTCTGACACCTCATTTATAGAAATATTACATGTTCAGGAGAACCAAAACCTCTCTCCCCTTCTCTTGTATCTTTCACCATCTTAGTCTCTCTTAATTAAGGCTTCTTCTGAAAGAAAACTAAATTGTATTTTATTTTTTATTTCCTTGTCTTATTAATCCTCCATGTCTCTTTTTTCAGTTTGTGCTCTAGTTTGAGCCTAACCCTTGTATGCTCAACTGTCACACAACATCAGTGTTACTTAAACGGCGACATAAATAGCCCGAACAAAACTCACAAAGAAAGGCAAACATGGGGGATCTCTCAAGCATCCTCTCTGGTCCAGAACTGCATATGGAGACAAAAAAGACCTACGGACATATGTTCTAAATAGAAGAGTTATTACCAGAACAAATATTTGAGAAAGAAAAATAATCAGGAATCGTGAAAAGACACTATAAAGACAAAACGTGACATTGGCCCCTCTCTCGCTTTCACTATACCGTTTCCATTCTGCCTGCCTGTCTGCCCTCGACATGCCCGTTCCAGAGATGCCCGCGTGGAGAAGTAACACTGTCACGTCGGCTCTGGTCAACTTTATGCTGATTACTCGTCTGTCTGAAGCCTAGGCTGCGTTGGGGAGTATTATCAAGGTCAGAAGGGACTGCTTTATGTTATTGTGGGAGACACCCTCCTCACGCACATCCACACGCCACAATACAGGAGCAAATAAATAAATCATTTCCAATTTTTGAATTTCACAATTTCGGTTGACAAAAATAAATATATTAGAATTGACATTTGCTGTGTTTAATCTTAAATTTACTTCAACCCAAATCATTTTTTAAATAAAATCTAAATGAAAAAATCTTGCAAAATATAAAAAGTCAAAGTGATAAAGGTACATGAAGAGTGTGGTAGCCCAGACCATCAGAGTTGTGTGCTGAAGTGATAGAAGAGCATGTTTTCTTTTTGCGTTAAAGAAAAATGCCCTGGTGCCTTCAACTGTCCCGACCTCAGATTTTTTTGACAAATTGGTTGTGAGGCTTTTACGACTGATGCACATATCTCAAAAATCATTTCTGCCAAGCTTCTTCTATGACCTGCCCGTGGGACATGACAAGCTCCTCGATGCGTCGCTCTATCAAACAGGATCATTCCAGGACAATGCAAATTATGACAAATTCCATCATCCCGCATTATGCGCTTTCCCGCTAATCTCCCTAATTCGAGAGAATCGGAAGGGTTTCGCTGTTTCAGCTGAGGGGCATGTTTGTCTGATTGAATGATGTTGAAACTGCAACCCTCAACCCCTGTTCATTCTCCCTTTCCAGCTGTGACCACCTCTTTCAGTCATACATTGTTTCTTTATTTTTTTTACATAGTGGCCCATGCAAGCTTTATTTACCTTTTATTCACAGTCAAAAGAAAAGACTAGATTGGTCAACTCCTAACCTGCGCACCTGAAATCAAGACTCAAATGTAATCTTATATCTGGAAAATGTCTATCTCTTGGATGGTCTTATTGTGTCAATATCAGTCAGTTCTATGTATGTCATTTATGTGTGTGTTGTTGTTGTTGTGTATTAGTGTGTGTGTGTGTGTGTGTGTGTGTGGGGCGGGGGGAAAGGGGGTGACACAGTGAGTGATGTACACTCTGTCTCCCCCGTGACTTGTGGTGACACGTGAGGCTGGCTCATTGGTAAAGGCGCTGGTCTGGAGAGGCAGAGGCCAGTCCTACCGGATCGCCTTGTCCAGCCATCATTTACTGTTGCAGATAGGGTCCAGCCACACCAAGGTTACACTGAAGGACCTCTGCTTAAAGCGAGTGGACAACCTGCAGTACAGTAGACATCAATACAAATACAGGCAAGCGGAATAAAAGACAAACAGAGAGAGGCAGAGAGAATGTCCCAGTGAGGATTGGTTGTGGTAGTTCCCTTTCCTTTCAAGAGATGGCAGTATGACTGCATGGAAAAGGCTGTGGTCGTAGGGGAATGCGGCTAAGCATTCTCAATGTAGGCCTACACTTTATACAGTGTGTATGGCCAGACATATTCTACCTCCTCTCAGATGTGTTATGGACAACAACAAAATGTTTTTACTGATAAAAAATAAATCCCAAGTCAAGGAAAGGTGGATTAAGGTCAATGGAATGTCAGAAAGGAAATCATTTTCTGGAAATAATTTGGATGGTTTTTATGTTCAAAATGCTGTACCAATATTTCTTGCACTTACAAATTCAGGATCTTATTAAATTGGTCAGGTCAATTTTGGTTCCTATTTGGAAAATAGTGTCAAACTTGTTCCTCTATCCTTCATGGCTTTATGGTATACATTTGACTGAATATTTAATTAAATAGATACTGTATCCACTAGATATATTATTTAGTCTATAAAACTCGTTATTTTTTTAATTTAAGCTGTTGAAACATTGAATTATGAAGTTTCTATTTTAAAATCAAACAATTACTGTATAAAAAAAACATAAAATACTATATTTGTACTGTTCTCTTTCCCCCTAAAAGCCCAAAAGCCCAAAAAGCCACTAACATTTATAGTACCTGACAGATACTTACATAATAAATCCAACCATATCAATAATACATCAGGAAAAAGACGAACATGGTTATATGTCCACACTAACGCAGCGCTTGCTTAAAACAGGAAATTGTCTATAATTCATCCACAACACCTCTGTAAAGTGTACTTAAATGGCAATGGCTGTTGAAAAATGTGTGACCCAGGTTAAAAGTTACCGTGGCTTTGTACCGTACCCACCACCTCAATGTGAAATTCATGAAAAGGTGAGTGTCCAGAAGTAAATGGGACATAAATGCTAACTTTTCCCTGAGCCATCAATAAATCACCTTAATAAATGAAGACAAAACGGCGATGCTCATCCACCGTCGTATGATGACGACGAACTAACAAGCATTTTTCACCAGAAGCACTTACTGTCACTTTGAATATAGTAGAAATATAAAATTAAATATAGCAGCAACACAGTCATAGAAAGTCTAAAAATAACCAATACCACCAAAATACACAGTTTATAAAACAAACAGCGGTGTAAAGTCAGTTGTGGCATTCTTGAACTCACACACTAAGCCGTATATTAACCTCAAGGTGATGATTCTTGTTACTAGGGCACACTACTACTCTGCTCTTTCCGTTTATGTATGATGTATCCCTTTATCTCTCTGTCAGCACCATCTCTATTCAACTCTGTCTGCTGTCCTGTCTTCCTGTGTGCTTATATACAGTGTATTAGCTATATTCAGTGTGTAGGCTAGTGCTGGGCTGTTCTGTGTTGTGGCTGTTAACGTTTATTAGACTAGATCGTACTACTCAAGTAGCCTCTCTGCATTGTGCTGTGTGGAACTATGTACGCTAAGCCAGGTTTGTTTGTGTTTATTTTTTTAAACCATATAGCTACTATACTGTATGTTGGCACCCACCTTGTAGTGAGTGTGCGCCTGTCTACCAACCTCTATACTTCAGAAGGAGCATTTTACGTCTGTCTGTCTGTCTGTCTGTCTGTCTGTCTTTGTGACGGTGTCTGTGTCTTTCTGTCTGTCTCTGTGTGTCTGTGTCTGTGTCTGTGTGTGTGTGTGTGTGTGTGTGTGTGTTCACTCCAGTCCTGTCAGCTATGCCCACTCATCACTGCAGGGGGAATAAACACACCCGGGCATCACTGAATATAGTGGCTAGTTACCATAGTAATAGAATGGTCATACATCTCCCATTCCTCAGACAGTGATGGGACTGGACAGCTTGGCCGTTTTTCTTTTTATGTATGCCTTTGTTACTCTGCTATTTATACCGCACAATAAAACAGAGCCACTCCCATTTTACAATGCTAAAAAAGGGGACAATATTCTGGTGAAATTTCATACCAAAAGAAAAACAATATTTGGAACAGAGTGTTTGTGATTGGATGGTAAAAATGGATTGAGGGTTTTAATATGCATCTCTGGCTGTGGCATTAATCAAACATATTTTGTGACATGGCTGGTCTATTCCTTAATGTCCTCCTTTAGACTGATCAACATGGACAAATCTAAGAGTAAACAGACTCTCTCTCACACACACACACACACAAGATGTATGACTATTCTATTACTATGGTAACTAGCAACTATATTCAGTGATGCCCGGGTGTGTTTATTCCCCCTGCAGTGATGAGTGGGCATAGCTGACAGGACTGGAGTGAACACACACACACACACACACACACACACACACACACACACACACACACACACACACACACACACACACACACACACACACACACACACACACACACACACACACACACACACACACACACACATCTGCATGTCACTTATTCACTCACTCCTACAGACATTAAAGCCCTTAAATTAATCTGTCAAATCACATCCATACATCCTGAGTCCTGACAGTTAAATATGTGTATTCATTTTAATTTTCCCCCCTAATATTCATCCACTGAACTTTCTATTCAATTCAATGGAGTTTATAAGTAAATAGAAATGGAGATCAGTAATTGTGTTCCCTTCTCTAAGCCAATAACAAACACTAGACATGGTTTCACTGACTATACCAGGGGAGTGGGAAAAAGGCCACCCACTACAGAAGAGAAAGCATCTCTGATCTCCAGTGACTGCCTGGGTGTGTAAGGGTCACTGCACTGAGGCATGTGGCTAGAGTGTGTGTGTGCGCATGTGTGTGGAGGTCTATGCCTCTGTTCATACAGAGTGTGTAGGTATGTGTGAGTGTGGTATATGTGTGTGTGCCTGCGATGGTGGTGGCTATCCTGTCCCTCCTTTCCGCTGCTTGTTTACATGAACCAAGCCAGTCAGACACCAATAATACATGAAGAGTTGTTCATAGCCAATCAGGATGAGTTGTCAAGGCAGGACCCATTAATGAAGACCTGTGTGTGTGGGTGTGTCTGTGTCTGAGCGCGTCACGGGTAGAGAAAGGAGGGCGACAGTGGCCCAGCGCAGTGAGAGCTCAATGCACTGTGACAGATCCAGTCCTTCCCATGTCCTGGGCTGATATTAGCTAATATCAGCCTCCCAAACCACATGGCCGAGGCAGGGCTGGAGTAGTGCTGCCTGTCTAACACAGCCTCTTCTTCCTGGAAATGACTGCTGCCACTGGCACTCAGCCTCCATGGGGTCACAGCAGGGAGAGGAGGGGTGTGTGTGTGATGGTGGGGGGGGATAAATAATGACCCCATCTCAGTCCCACCCAGCCCTGCTACTATCCACTACCACCCACTCACACCGCCTGTACTAATGCCCCCTCATCAGATCCTGTTATGAAAAGCCAAATAAAGAATGAAAATAATATACAAAATTGTCATTATTTTCTGTAATCTAATGTTTTTTTCTCAATGATTCTGGTGTTTTTCATGCACAAAATTAAAAGAATTGCTGAAACTGCATCAAAACCTCTCTAAGGTATTCATGCGTTCCTTTTCAGACATTTCAAATCTTTATCCGGAACGTAGCAGAATGGAATCAAACACCTGTAAACCACGTTTGATGTATTTGATACTATTCCAGTGATTCCGCTCCAGTCATTACCACAAGCTTGTTCTCCACAATTAAAGATGCCACCAACCTCCTGTGTTGCACATGCATACTGCCTTAACATGTTGGGTATTGACTGGGGTAAGCTGTGTACATTTGGCCGTGTCCACATCATTTGACGCTCGCATCCCTTGAACTGAACAAACTCAAAGCTAGCTAGCAAAAACAACCTGGGAAACGGACACCATACTTCACCTCAAACAATTTCAGCTGTCGGGCAGACGAACAGTGAGTACTGCACTGTCCACTTGTCTGAAATGTCATTACCAATTAATACTTTTTACCCAGACTTTTACACATTTTGGACATTTACTGTTACTTTGTGGACGGAATTACTTTTTGTCAGTGTAAAAATGGAACCGAAGGAGGCCTTGGGGATGCGTCTTCCATATGACCGTGGGCCTGCTGTTTGCATGTAGAATAAAATAATGGACATGGGGTTCTGCTGTGACTTCTATAGCACTGTCCATGGGGTTCTGCTGTGACTTCTATAGCACTGTCCATGGGGTTCTGCTGTGACTTCTACAGCACTGTCCATGGGGTTCTGCTGTGACTTCTACAGCACTGTCCATGGGGTTCTGCTGTGACTTCTACAGCACTGTCCATGGGGTTCTGCTGTGACTTCTACAGCACTGTCCATGGGGTTCTGCTGTGACTTCTACAGCACTGTCCATGGGGTTCTGCTGTGACTTCTACAGCACTGTCCATGGGGTTCTGCTGTGACTTCTACAGCATTGTCCATGGGGCTCTGCTGCGACTTCTACAGCACTGTCCACGGGGCTCTGCTGCGACTTCTACAGCACTGTCCACGGGGCTCTGCTGCGACTTCTACAGCACTGTCCATGGGGCTCTGCTGTGACTTCTACAGCACTGTCCATGGGGCTCTGCTGTGACTTCTACAGCACTGTCCACGGGGCTCTGCTGCGACTTCTACAGCACTGTCCACGGGGCTCTGCTGCGACTTCTACAGCACTGTCCACGGGGCTCTGCTGTGACTTCTACAGCACTGTCCATGGGGCCATGCTGTGACTTCTACAGCACTGTCCATGGGGTTCTGCTGTGACTTCTACAGCACTGTCCATGGGGCTCTGCTGTGACTTCTACAGCACTGTCCATGGGGCTCTGCTGTGACTTCTACAGCACTGTCCATGGGGTTCTGCTGTGACTTCTACAGCACTGTCCATGGGGTTCTGCTGTGACTTCTACAGCACTGTCCATGGGGCTCTGCTGTGACTTCTACAGCACTGTCCACGGGGCTCTGCTGTGACTTCTACAGCACTGTCCATGGGGCTCTGCTGTGACTTCTACAGCACTGTCCATGGGGCTCTGCTGTGACTTCTACAGCACTGTCCATGGGGCCATGCTGTGACTTCTACAGCACTGTCCATGGGGTTCTGCTGTGACTTCTACAGCACTGTCCATGGGGCTCTGCTGTGACTTCTACAGCACTGTCCATGGGGCTCTGCTGTGACTTCTACAGCACTGTCCATGGGGTTCTGCTGTGACTTCTACAGCACTGTCCATGGGGCTCTGCTGTGACTTCTACAGCACTGTCCATGGGGCTCTGCTGTGACTTCTACAGCACTGTCCATGGGGCTCTGCTGCGACTTCTACAGCACTGTCCATGGGGCTCTGCTGTGACTTCTACAGCACTGTCCACGGGGCTCTGCTGTGACTTCTACAGCACTGTCCACGGGGCTCTGCTGTGACTTCTACAGCACTGTCCACGGGGTTCTGCTGTGACTTCTACAGCACTGTCCATGGGGTTCTGCTGTGACTTCTACAGCACTGTCCATGGGGCTCTGCTGTGACTTCTACAGCACTGTCCACGGGGCTCTGCTGTGACTTCTACAGCACTGTCCATGGGGTTCTGCTGTGACTTCTACAGCACTGTCCATGGGGCTCTGCTGTGACTTCTACAGCACTGTCCATGGGGCACTGCTGTGACTTCTACAGCACTGTCCACGAGGTTCTGCTGTGACTTCTACAGCACTGTCCATGGGGCACTGCTGTGACTTCTACAGCACTGTCCACGAGGTTCTGCTGTGACTTCTACAGCACTGTCCATGGGGCTCTGCTGTGACTTCTACAGCACTGTAACCGAGAGGTTCACCAGAGGAATGGACTTAATTTACAAGTAAAGGTAGGGCTAAATGAAATTTAGCAATTTCATGTTAGGCTACTGTTTAATCATGAGAATAAACAACATCCCTTTGATTGCTTTTGATTTATCGATCTAGAATTTAGTTTTGATGAGACACTTTTTGAACTGCATTCAGTCACTTCGATCGTTGATATGGAAATTGAATCAGAACCTTGTTTATTATATGTGTGTAATAATATTTCAGATAATAATATTATTATGTTTGTGTGGGTTTGTGTGCGCCGTGCATTGGAAGAATTGTAAATCCATTGTGAAAGGCTAAGCTTGTGTTTCAAATTATTCGGATGAAATGTGGTCTTATAGCGCCACCTATCAGTTGTAACTGTGGATGCTACATCGGTCTATGGCTGAGTTGAGATGAGCAGTGTGTCATTTTTTCAGATGATATGAAATATGCCGCTATCGCATCTTGGCTACATTGGTATTTATATTTTGTGCAAATTTCTGTTAATAGCCTATGTCACTCTGGTTGTTGAATCTATCTGTTGTATGGTGAACTTAGACTTCATCAAGGTTGGTCCCGTGTGGCTCAGTTGGTAGAGCATGGTGTTTGCAACGCCAGGGTTGTGGGTTCGATTCCCACGGGGGACCAGTATGGGAAAAACATTTATGAAATGTATTCACTACTGTAAGTCGCTCTGGATAAGAGCGTCTGCTAAATGACTAAAATGTAAATGTAAAAATTGTTTATTTGTGAGTAAATCTGGCTTTGATAATAGCCAGTGCTTACCCAGCCACCGACCTCACCGCACGTCACTGCCTCACACATACACACACATACTCATCCATGCGCACACAAATATACACAGACGCCCAACCCCCGCCCTCTGATTCCACCACTGTCCTCATCACAGAGACCACGTCCAGAGCAGAGACCATGTGTCAGGGCAAATATCCGTCTCCTTAAATGGGCTTGTTTTAGGGAAGACGAGGGTAAGGAGGGGGTGGAGACCCTGTTGTTGTTCTCCACTTAAATCCACCAGACCCCCAAGTGCAGTGTGTGGTGGTTGTAATTTTAGCCAGCCAGCTACTGGGACAGGACAGTTACCCCAGCCACTCTGGTGACTCACAGAGGGACAGAGACTTACGGATGCTCAGTCACTCTCACTAGGGGCCTACGTGTCCCATAATGTTTGTGTGTGAGCATGCGTGTTCATCTCTGTGTGTAACTATCTGTTTTGAACACAGTGTACTTGTCCTGTCACTCATCTATGAGAACCATGGCTAGTCATAGGTGAATCATTATTAGGCTGATGCCTGACCCTGTACAGGTGAGTGTGTGTAATACTAGGCTCTGGAGCATACCACCGACATGCCATTCAGGTAAGGCCTTATCGGGTATGAAAGGCGAGTGGTATGTTTGTCAAGCTCAAGTGTGTACAGTTGACCCCAATGTTTGGGCAAGATGAGTAAGGTCTGAGTGAGTCCGTATAGACGTACACAGATGATGTTCAGAGACGAGACAAGAAGTTAGACCCGTTTGGGACTTTAACCACAACTGTCAGTCCTAAAAGCAGTTTTGAATCACCACCTTCCAAAACAGATTAACGTATTACTTTTTCTAGGACTCAGATATTCAACTGAGGGAAACAACTAAAAGATATTTTGACGTACGTCAACTAATTCCAGCTCCAACACAAATCCATGTATAACATCCTCCAAGGAAACTGTGGCCACTGACTGAACGAAAAGAAAAGTACCCTCATCTTCAATCTCTCGGCTGATCAAACCCTTCTAGCTGCAAACCTCATTTTTCATCAGCTCAATTACTCGACAACTGTTTCGCTCTCTCCCCCTCCTTTTCCCCTTGCCTCCTCCTCCCTTCTCCTCCTCGGTTGGAAGTGATCATTTGTTCTTTTATTAGAGCTGATAACATCCCCTGCATTGTCTGCCAGCGCTCGTTGGAGAGCCGCCCCTACTGTTCTAGCCTCCAGCGCTACTCCGTATTATTGGTGCATTATTTCACCCATGCCCTGCTCTTTTATCAAGCGCTTTAGAAGTAATGTTAATACAGTCGAAAATGTTGACATTTATGAAGTATAGGCTGTGTTTATGAAGAAATCCATAAAGTATGACAGGGAGGCGAGGTAAAAGCGGGTGTTTTAGTATATTATGGAGAAGGGGAGAGCCGTCAGGGGCCCTGAAAGAGGCCTCCGCAAAGAGCGCATATTTTTTATGGCCTTATTTTTGTTGTATTAGAAATGAAGTTAAACGTTCAAATTAATCAGCACATACTGTGTATCTGTCCTCCCACGCACGCACGCACGCACGCGCGCACGCGCACGCACACGCACACGCACACGCACACGCACACACACACACACACACACACACACACACACACACACACACACGTCTGACTTGCATAGATCTTTCTGGCCCCCTGAAGCTAGACACCTCCTTTTTAGAGTAGCTAATTACACTCCTGTGGTAATTTAGGTGCATGTTGCCTCCACTGGCTGGCGGACGGGGTTGGGGGGTGAGGGAGGGAGGGGTGATGGAAGAGAAGGGCGGGGGGGACAATGAGGTGTGGAAGTAAGCTCTTTATGGCTGTGAAATATTCAGAGGAAGAACAACTTGCCATAAAACAAAGCACTTAGCTTAATATTGGCTATTGATCAAAAGCTAAGCTTTCTTTTTTCTCCCTCTCCCAACCTGAAACTCAGTCAGTCAGTCAACTCACCATGACGCTCTATTGGCTCCCAAATCATCAATCAGAGAACCCTCACATATAGAGCTTCATCTTTATATGAGAGGAGGGAATCCCTCCCTATGTTCTCTTCAGATAGAACCAGAGAGAGGACAGACAGGCCTAAGTGGGAGGTTCTGCTTAACTTGACCTGTGAACTTCCCCAACAAGAGGGTCAGCCTCAGCTCAGCTCATTGTTTTAACACATTTAGCCTCCCTTAAGAAGATTATTCAAATTCTACCGCCCACCACGCTTCTGCTCCTCCTTTTGACGCTAATTGCCAACGTCAGATCCACTTTCCCCTCCATGCTTCCGAGTCCACTTTCACAATTTTCAAAATCCAATGCAAATCCTATTGCAGGCTCGCGAGAGGCTTCCGCAATATTGAATGTCACTCACAATTAGGGGAGTGAAGGAAGGGTGAGCGGTGAGCAGAGCGTTGGCCTGGCAACCTGAGGCTAACCCCGCTAGCTCCCCAAACGCTCTTCTACAATTTGATCAGTGAATATCATTACCCCACCAAATATCCCAGGGGTGCTCCATTTACCTTAACACAGGAAAGAGGATCTGTTTAACAACCATTCAACTGATGCTGCTGCAGCTCAGGAGTAAATCTGGCACTACTGTGTTTGTGTCTGTAATGGTGCTCCAAAGGGATTGTGGGGAATAGAATGGGCAGCACTAAATCGAATAGGTGTGAATAGAATTTGGTTGAATGCATTCAGTTGTGCAACTGACTAGGTATCCCCTTTCCTTTCCAATTCCATTTGGGACTCCTGCTGTTAACTAGCATGCTGGTTAATGAAGGGTCAATTTTCTCCGTCTGGCAACCCGCAAGCTTAATCATCTGTTATGAGTACAAATGGGTTTTTCTTTACAAAGACGTGGATGCTACAGAATATAGGACTTTTTCCTATTATTATTCTGATAATGGGACAATGTGGTTGTGGAAGCTGAGCGATACTGACTGACTTGACTCAACAACGGAGTAATATCTGTTTTTATGACAGTTTTTATGAAAGTTTTCCTGGCATAACTCGATGGTTGTTGTAAATAGCATGGGTGGTTTCAAAAGCAGTTTTCTTTTATATTTTTTATTAAAGCTGGAACTGCTCTTTTTTACACCAGTGATTGATGTGATACAACAGGGGCATTTTTGATAATTAAATGATGCAAATAATGTAGACAAAGCATGAGTCTGGAGAGAATTCACATTAAATCACTGATAAACATCAAAATACCAAAACAGGAACAAATTGGTTAGAAGAGGAACTCTGATCTCTGGTATTGTATCTTAAGGCAGAGCAGTGACCACAATCAAATGTGTCACCCCTGTAGAAAACCCTCATTACCCATATCGCCGCTAATAATATGTTAAACATGACCTCCAAGCAGAAACTAATCAAGGGTGTAACAAAAAACGCATAAACAAACCACAAATTAAATTATTGTCCCTTCTTTGTGAGCCTCCCGGTTGATTTCACCTTAACGACGGTAACCAAAACACACCCAAAGGGCCTGCCGCGACGGCATCATAAAGGTTAACATATTCTGTGCATCAGCAGGGCAGATAGGGATCTGTCAGATTGCCAGACAATATCAACAGTTAGTCTGAGATTAGGGAGAGAAGGTGGAGCAGACAGGCAGACAGACAGAGCGGTCCAACATCGATCACACGCCACGTCAAGCTTTTCTTCCCATGATACTCTCTGGTCTACCACCAGTCCTGCTCCCAGTCCTCGTCAGATCTAGCATGCCCAGTCTGCCAGGCCTGTCAGGAGCCATGTGCTGTCCCTCACACTGGCCACTTTAGCATTCTGCCATATTCAGCCTACTGTCATTGTCAGTGCAAACCCTCAAACTGGCCATTTCAGCCTACTTGCCTTATTCAGTGGGTCTCAACAGCCACGTGGAAGAGATTTAACAACAGGCCCAAAACTTCAAACAATAGACTTCTCCAATCAACGTATTGCCATAAAGCAAGACAATGCAATCATTCCTAAATTAAACTTGAATCATTTCTCTGTGTGTGACTGTTACATCAAACTGACAACTTCTTCAGGGGAAATAATTAAGACCACAGAATATTTAATATAATTTGAGCTGTTCTTCCCCTCCCCCTTTCTTTAATAGGATCCCACTCATTATCTCCTAAAGTGGGATAGAGGGGGGTTGAGGGAGGTTGTTTTGGTCTCAGACTGCCTCTCCTCTGTCAGTCTAAAGTGCATTCGAAAGTATTCAGATCACTGCCCCTTTTCCCCATTTCGTTACGTTACACCCTTATTCTGAAATGGATTAAAAAAAAATCTACACACAATACCCCTCAACTCTTCTTGAACTGCACTGTTGGTTAAGGGCTTGTAAGTAAGCGTTACATGTTAAGGTCTACACTTGCTGTATTCGGCGCATGTGACAAATACAGTTTGATTTGATTGACAAGCAAAAAACGTTTTTTAGACATTTTTGCAAATGTATTAAAAATAAAAAACAGAAATACCTTATTTACATAAGTATTCAGACCCTTTGCTATGAAACTCGAAATTGAGCTCAGGTGCATCCTGTTTCAGTTGATCATCCTTGAGATGTTTCTACAACTTGATTGGAGTCCACCTGTGGTAAATTCAATTGATTGGACATGATTTGGAAAGGCACACACCTGTCTATATAAGGTCCCACAGTTGACAGTGCATGTCAGAGCAAAATCCAAGCCATGAGATTGAAGGAATTGTTCGTAGAGCTCCGAGACAGGACTGTGTCGAGGCACAGATCTTGGGAAGGGTACCAAAACATTTCTGCAGCATTGAAGGTCCCCAAGAACACAGTGGCCTCCATCATTCTTAAATGGAAGAAGTTGGAACCACCAAGACTCTTTCTATAGCTGGCCGTCCAGCCAAACTGAGCAATCAGGGGAGAAGGGCCTTGTTATGGGAGGTGACCAAGAATCCGATGGTCATGCTGACAGAGCGCCAGAGTTCCTATGCGGAGATGGGAGAACCTTCCAGAAGGACAACCATCTCTGCAGCACTACACCAATCTGGCCTTTATGGAAGTGGCCAGACGGAAGCCACTCCTCAGTATAAGGCACACTTGGAGTTTGCCAAAAGGCACCTAAAGACTCTCAGACCATGAGAAACAAGATTCTCTTGTCTGATGAAACCAAGATTTAACTCATTGGCCTGAACGCCAAGCATCACGTCTGGAAGAAACCTGGCACCATCCCTACGGTGGGGCATGGTGGTGGCAGCATCATGCTGTGGGGATGTTTATCAGCGGCAGGGACTGGGAGACTAGTCAGGATCGAGGGAAAGATGAACGGAGCAAAGTACAGAGATATCCTTGATGAAAACCTGCTCCAGAGCGCTAAGGACCTCAAACTGGGGATACGGTTCACCTTCCAACAGGACAACGACCCTAAGCACACAGCCAAGACAACGCAGGAGTGGCTTCGGGACAAGTCTCAATTTCCTTGAGTGGCCTAGCCAAAGCCCGGACTTGAATCTGATCGAACATCTCTGGAGAGACCTGAAAATAGATATGTAGTGACGGTCTCCATCCAACCTGACAGAGTTTGAAAGGATCTGCAGAGAAGAATGGCAGAAACTCCCCAAATACAGGTCGGCCAAGCTTGTAGCATCATTCCCAAGAAGACTTGAGGCTGTAATCGCTGCCAAAGGTGCTTCAACAAATTATTGAGTAAAGGGTCTGAATACTTATGTAAATGTGATATTGAAGTTTTAATTTTTATTAAAACATTTTTTTTTTAACTGTTTTGCTTTGTCATTATGGGGTATTGTGTGTAGATTGATGAGGGGAACATAATTATTTAATCAATTTCAGAATAAGGCTGAATAAGGCCTGAATACTTTCTGAATGCACTATATATTGTTGCCGCGACCCCAATGCTAGGCTATATTGTCATGGCAACATTCACAACCACGGCAACAGCAGATTCTCATTAAGGCGTGAGTTGTGGGGCCACACATCTGCATGCTCATAGCGAGGACCTAATTGTACCAATATGTAAAATTCTCCTCCTAAAACACAGTGATGTTGCAACACATCCGGCCGTGATTGGGGGTCCCATAGGGCGGCGCACAATTGGCCCAGCGTCGTCCGGGTTCGGCTGGGGTAGGCCGTCATTGTAAATAAGAATTTGTTCGTAACTGACTTGCCTAGTTAAATAAAGGTTAAATAAAAAAATAAAAAAATGTTGTTTCTTATATTTGTGTTCTAATTGAACCAGTACAGCATGGAGGTAGTCAGCAGGCTGAGAGAAAATCTTTGGGATCGTTCTACAGAGTTCAGTGCAAACAAATCCGATTTCATTGTTTTCTGGGGAAATTGCTTTGGATTTTGAATGATCAGGAATAATCACATTAAGAGAGACAAATGCTTCTGTTGTTTAAAGGCGAAACGACATACAACTGTTAGTTTGTATGTCACTAAGGGTCTACGGTACAAGCGTAGGCTCTGAGCGTAGTATTAGAGTAGGATAAAAGAATACCCATCCTGCACTACATGCTTATCCAAGGCTCATTTAACAATCTGAGGCTTGAAATACTCATGTCAATAATAGCTATGACTTTATTGATCCCCTAAAATGTCTGAACCTTCTTAACCTTCTATGAGATCAACAACAGTGTGCACAGCATGATATCATTACTCTGTAAGTTATCCCCAATACTCAAGGGTTCTAACTCAACCATCCATCCATACACACGTGTTCTTACTCATCGGAGGTTTTGGATGGGAGATCAAGGTCGTTGTGGATGAGATGGACACTTTCCTTGTTGACAGTAACTTGACAAGTGTAATCCCCAGTACAGAGTGGGTAAACAGACAGCACCAGCCGCCCACGCAACCACGGATACACTCACTTCCTGTGTTCTCTCCTGTTGAGCTGAGTCTGTGTGTTTAAACAATAAGAAAAAACCTTCCATCCTACAAACTTCACACACGAATGCGGATGTAGATAGACACACGTATACACACACCCACATACACAAGGCTACATTCTCCAAACTTTACAAAAGTGCAGACAAATACACACTCTCAGACTACAAACTTCAGTGAAATCACAGCTTTGTATCCTAGTCGGATTTCAAAGGCTATGTATTTGTTTCTAGTTCCTCGTCAGACTCAAACAACAAAGTTGTAGCTAGTTATAACGATCCCTGGAATGATCAACCATTCTTATCGATCTGTCTTTCACTGAGAGTTCTCTATGCACCACTCTGCTCCTTGTAAGCCCCTAGAAACACAAGATTGTCTTTTCCCATCTAGCCACTTAGCCATCAGTCTCCCCCCTCACCTCTTCATGTTTGTTAGTCCCCTGTATAAATCTAAAGAGACACACATATATCCCCAATCCAACCACCACACACCCTCTCCATGTTTCTACTAAGTTCCATGGAATCTAAAAGACCCAACCCAGCCATCCATCCCACCACCCTCCCCTCCCGTGGGGGTCTCTTACCCTGAAGGCCTGGCTGTAGGGCCCGATGTTGGCGGGAGCCCAGTGGGACAGGCTCTGGACATGAAGAGCCTCTCTGTGGTGAAAGGTAGCCTCCTGCTGGGACTCCTGTGGCCAGTCGTGGAGCAGACAGTCCATCTGGAGGAGCTGACCGGCAGGTAGAGGTGCCTGGACACACACCCTTGAGAGGTGGAGGGAGGGATGAAGATGAGGGGAGGACATGAAGGAACAGAGCCTGATGATATGATTTTTATACCCATCAACTGTTTACTGACAGTGAAGGATTTAGTGAGGATATGTGATTGTTTCTGCTTTTTGGGTGAGGGGTCAGTCTAAGGGTGCTAAATAGTCTGTATGCTCTTCTCCTTATCCCCTGTCCTTCATCTGCACTGATCTAAGAACGCAGGAAAGGTGGGTGTAAATAACATTAATACGAGGTAGGAGCCAGGGAGGGGAAACCTCTCTAAACAATATAGAGACAGCCTACTGGTCCATTATGGTACCTGGCAGGGGGGTTGATGCCAAAGTGGGTGGTGTAGACTTTGTTGAGTGAAATGAAGTCCTCCATGTTCCTCACATACAGGTGAACCAGAACAATATGCTTCAGCTGCCAGCCTCTCCTCTCCAGCTCACCTACACAGGACAAAGACACCGATTACAGATACACATACAAATATGTGTCATTATAGGGAGAACACAACCTGTTTAGGTTGCTAAATGATTGTGGTGACACTTGGGAATGCACATTGAGCTATGTTTACCTTGACATAGTTCTGAGAGTCATGGTTTTTTTCATCCCATGCATTGTACATAGCTCAGCTCCCTTGAAGAGCACAGGGAAGGCAAGACAGGGGGCTTGAAGCAAGGCCTTTCTCCCCCTTATAATATGATCTGGCATCAAGTTTGTTTTCCTTTGCCGACGCTGGCATCTCAGAGTACTTCACACACTTCGCCCTCATACAAAGAGGTTCTCCATTAAATATTAACTCCTTTAATATTGTCTCTGCGCTGTGAAGGCTGTTCAGCCGCGTACCACGATTAAATATGCTTTTCATCTTTCTACCCTTTTTCTCCCCCCCCCAATTCAGATGCACTATTAAAGTGTGCACTTTTAGAAAAAGTTCTGCGGGGTGAAAAAGAGCTAACCCACACAGCAAGCCTGTGTAAGTGTGTGAGAGCGAGTGTCTGTTTGAAGAGGAGCGGGGTGTCATCCGCTCTGGGTTCATTTAAAGTGTCTGTCCTCGTGTGGTGCGCTTGCAATTCTGTCCCTGTGATGGACAAAGCAGCTTACACGTGGGCCTCTTTAAAACTTTGCCTCCTAAACTTAAAAAGAGCATTGGTGAATAAAGAGCTGATCTCTCCCCTGCTTTTTGCTCAGGCCCAGCCTGCCGCACCTCTTCAAGTGCATTTTGCTAACACAACAAGGAGAAAGAAAGGTGTCCTGGGAACAGAGGAGTTTTTCCCCTCCGTTTTCTCAATTGTCTGGTTTGAGGGTTAAACCTTGCAAAGGGGTTACAGAGTGCTGGTAACCACTCCAATACTCCCAAGCACCAACCACTTAATATATTCTATATTCCTGATATCACCTCTAGTAAAAGCAGTCCCGAACCTCCTCTTCCCTCAATAGTTCTAAATGTTTATTTGATCGAAGCGAACATAGATTATTTAGGGTTAGGGCGTTAGTCTGAGTTTGTGACTTATTACTAGACTTCCTGAGAACCTAAAGAATTTTCAAGTAGCCTTGGGAACGTTTTACAAGTCTGTTTTTTGAACTTGTGATGCACTAGTTTGCAGCATCAGAGTGACAAACTAGGTTGCAGTCAGTATACTCCCCCCTGTTTTGCTGTACTGAACTGCACCTTGCAGCAGAGTGAATGCTGTATTGGTCTGGCTCTGGATCCCTGGGTCTGGGCTGTGAAGCCCGGTGATGCCTGAGATCCACTGGTAGCCCCTGGAGCTTTTAGGTGAGCAGGACGGGAAGTCTGGAGGGAGAGATATGTTTTAGAAGATATGAAGAGTATTTTTAACAGCAAAAATCATATGTATACGACAGCTAAGTAATAATTCATTCAGAAATGGACAGTAACCATTTTTTTTATTCCTAAACAGTCATAAATGTATGTTCTTAGAACGACAGCTCTTGTCAAGTGATCACTCAAAAGAGCTAGCATAATGACACTGGCCACATGACACACACACACGCACGCACGCACACACACGCCTCACCACGGCCCCGATGACAACTAAGGTCGCCATTTGATGTAAATTCTTCCTGGATGTCTTCAGCTTGATCAGCCTCCTCAGTCATCTTTTCAATGACACTCTGGCAAGGACAACTACCGAGGGGCAAAACACTCGCCACCGCGCCCTGCAGTAAAACACCAGCAGGGGATACATCAAGCCAAACAGAAACAGCCCCAAAATCACATAACTACACAAAACCAGCGCAAACAACCAAACAGAGAACAATTTGTTTTTTCAATAAGCCGCCACTACACAGGCTAGGCTATGTATGTCACTACGTTTCTGACGAGGGCCTAGCCACAAATAACTTCAAGGTGAATGAATATGAAACAACATGCTAACATATTCATGAATTACACCAAGCAGGGAGGGGCGGCAGGCGGTTGCATTTTCTGATACTGTAAATTCAATCATGCCGGCTGTCACTCTTCTTGACTCCTAGCTTTGCTTTGACATGCTTTGGATTTCACCACACTGGTGTTTTATTCATTTGTTTATTTAGAACTTTGCCTCCATACCCTCTTCTTAAAAAAACTAAAAAAACATTAGCATTCTCAACGGCGTACATATTACCTGCCAAATTCCACCAGGGCGTAAAACATTTAAATAGATATTTCAAATGTTCTTAACAACTAATCCCCCCTCCCCCCTCCCCCCCACCTTCCTGCTGTCAGCTGCATTTGGCCATATGATAATCACATTAATTATACTGCAGCCCCTCTTTTTTTCTGCCTACACAGGGAGGGAAAAACTGAGGGGCAAATGACGGAGGGCCGTGATGTCCCTACCCCCTGTGTTGCCCACCGCCCGCCCCAGTGTCGTCTCCTCCAGTCCTCTAGTGCTGGTGTCAGGGCTGATCTGTCACCCTGATGGAAAGAGCTTTGGACTGCAGCATGAGGGCAGGTTCTCCTCTCCCCTGAATCCCAGGCCCAGGGAATCTCCCTGCTCTTCCCCCAAACAGCGTCCCAGGGGGGTTGTGGGGATGTGTGTGTGTGTGGGGGTAGAAAATACATAGCTGTAGGTATGGAGAATGGAAGCTGGAGGGTCACCGGGGTTGAAGGGTATGATTTCTGTCCATAATAACACACAGAAAAACCATACCCTGGAGCACTGGCCTGCTAGGGGCCGCTCCCACCCGTGTGACCCCTGTGAACCCCCTGTGTACCCCCTCACACACAAACATACTCAGCTAGCACAGCTCCCCTATCAAATACTAGATAAAACTCTCATCCTCTTTGTTCCAAGTTGGTTCTTTCTCTCACCACTCTTTAATGGTTTTCTTTACTACAATCACGATGCATAGAGTAACTGACCCAGATGCTGTTGTTTACTAAGCTTGTTGCTTTTATTTAGTTTCCCCGTCTCTCTCTTACTCACTGGTTGTAGCCTCCAATCCGCTAAGATAATTAGTGGCGACCAGACCAGACCACTGTAATACTGTTAAACGGAGGGGCTGTTGTGTGTCACACAACCTTATCTGACATCATAGTTAACTGTGTAGACTTAAGTTGACCAAATCTAAGGATACATACACTTGTTAGTCCTCTTCTACCCTACCAGACCAGAGGCAGCCAGGAGGAAACCAGTGAGAACATGTTGCAACGGGAAAAGTGACATGAGTCAATCCAATGTGCTGCATGGGTACATACAGTCAATGTGCAAACTGTGGGATCCAGATAATCTCTCTCACACTAGGAGCCAGGGCATTATCCCTATGCTTTTATCCCCCCACCTGTACTCACCTCCACCATTCTTTACTCCGCTCCATCCCCCCCATCCCCCCACCGTATCCGCTTAACCAGCTACCTGAATCCTAAATGCCTTCATTTGAGCAGACATGTTTATTAAGCCAGGCCTAGTTTCAGGCAGGAGTGAATATTGCAGATGTCAAAGTAGGCCATGTGGGGCTAGAGGAGCGAGCGGTGGAGAGATGGGAGGGAGACCCTCTAGAGGCTGATCTCTCCCCTGCCCCAAAGTGCATTCCTCCTTATCACGTATCAAAAAAGCAACTATTAGGGACTGTTCAATTCTATTTATTCTGTTTACTGAGTGACTTCTGTATCAATGGTGTGCAAGACATTTATTTATGTTAATATCCTTAATATTATAAAGTAAAACATTGAATTGCATTTACATCTTCAACTGAAACCACTAAACGCTGACACAAAAATAGTCTAACTCTGCAAGAAGGAAGACTTACATTCACCTTGTCCTCTGTGTGCATCATGCTGAAGTGCAGGTAGCCAACCGGAGCAAAGGCATCTGCAGAGTGGATCACTGTCTCCATAGCATCACTGCAGAAAGATGAAAAAACTATTATTAGTATATACTTTTTTGTCTCTACATTCATTTCAATAAAGATACAACTTTCAATGCTGGACTTACATAACAAGTCTCTTCTTGAACAGAGGACAATCGAGAGTAAATGTCTCGTACTCGCCGCCTTCTCCACAGACATGGACTCCATACTTCTCAGAAAGCTGTCCAACAAAAACAATATGTTCATAATCATTTCGTTTTAAGATCCAGCCTAAAAGCCATCACTTTACTCTAAATCTAAATGTTTGAAACACTAGCCAAAACATCACCGTTGGTCATATATTGAGTCTTTAGATTAAACTCAATGATGCTAAGAAAGCAGGAACAGTCTGAAAGCAGGCTACTCTTTAGTGAGTTCATTCAGGGTGACATAAGTATATAACAAAGCCAGATCCAGCTTGGTGAGGTAATGCTCTGACCTGAGTTAGATAGGGCTCCATGTCAGCCAGAGGTTTCCCCAAGTGTTTCTCAGGATCCAGCCCTACACGCACACGCGCACGCACACACAGAAGAGAGAGAGGGAGGCCTGGTCAGGGACAGAGAACAGTGATTGAAGATGACAGGCGCTGATGCTTTACGGGCAGTCACACAGACACACACGTAAACCTCCACACTGGATCTATTTATTTGACTTTGCAAGTAGTGTACACAGATCTCTCCGGGTAAGGGTAACAGTTTTCAGTCTCAGCGGGACCAAAAGAGAGAAGCACCCCTCATCTGGTTCCCTTTGATAACCTAAACTCTGAGAAAGGGAGAGAAAGGGAGAGAAAGGGAGAGAGAGAGAGAGATCCTGTTTATTGGCCTTCCCACTCTCCTTCCCCTTACACGGTGCATGGAAGTGACTCACAGGCCCTCAGCTTTGTGTGGGGCAGCAGAGAGAAAAACAGGAGGAGAGGAGGAAGAGTGCTATGTCTGTTTACCCAGCCAGTACCTACCAGTGCCACATTCCAAGAACACCATTACCTCTTACTTCAGTTTCTTCGTCCTCATTTTACTTCAGATCAAAGCTTAGAGAACAAAAAGACCCCACCTTTGAATGTATAAGCCAGGCAGTCACTCAACTACAGGACTGTTTTGCTATCACAGACTGGAACATGTTGCGGGACTCTTCCGATGACATTGAGGAATACGCCACATCAGTCACTGGCTTTATCAATAAGTGCATTGAGGACGTCGTCCCCACAGGGACTGTACGTACATACCCCAACCATGGATTACAGGCAACATTCGCACTGAGCTAAAGGGTAGAGCTGCCGCTTTCAAGGTGCGGGACTCTAACCCGGAAGCTTACAAGAAATCCCGCTATGCCCTGCGACGAACCATCAAACAGGCAAAGCGTCAATACAGGGCTAAGGTTGAATCATACTACACCGGCTCCGATGCTCGTTGGATGTGGCAGGGCTTGCAAACTATTACAGACTACAAAGGGAAGCACAGCCGCAAGCTGCCCAGTGACACGAGCCTACCAGACAAGCTAAATCACTTCTATGCTCGTTTCGAAGCAAGCAACACTGAGGCATGCATGAGAGCATCAGCTGTTCCGGACGACTGTGTGATCCCGCTCTCAGCAGCCGACATGAGTAAACCTTTAAACAGGTCAACATACACAAGGCTGCGGGGCCAGACGGATTACCAGGACGTGTGCTCTGGGCATGTGCTGACCAACTGGCAGGTGTCTTCACTGAAATTTTCAACATGTCCCTGATTGAGTCTGTAATACCAACATGCTTCAAGCAGACCACCATAGTCCCTGTGCCCAAGAACACAAAGGCAACCTGCCTAAATGACTACAGACCCGTAGCACTCACGTCCGTAGCCATGAAGTGCTTTGAAAGGCTGGTAATGGCTCACATCAACACCATTATCCCAGAAACCCTAGACCCACTCCAATTTGCATACCGCCCAAACAGATCCACAGATGATGCAATCTCTATTGCACTCCACACTGCCCTTTCCCACCTTGACAAAAGGAACTACCTATGTGAGAATGCTATTCATTGACTACAGCTCAGCGTTCAACACCATAGTACCCTCAAAGCTCATCACTAAGCTAAGGAACCTGGGACTAAACACTTACCTCTGCAACTGGATCCTGGACTTCCTGACGGGCCGCCCCCAGGTGGTGAGGGTAAGTAGCAACACATCTGCCGCGTTGATCCTCAACACTGGAGCTCCCCAGGGGTGTGTGCTCAGTCCCCTCCTGTACTCCCTGTTCATCCACGACTGCATGGCCAGGCATGACTCCAACACCATCATTAAGTTTGCAGACGAAACAACAGTGGTAGGCCTGATCACCGACAATGACGAGACAGCCTATAGGGAGGAGGTCAGAGACCTGGCCAGGTGGTGACATAATAACAACCTATCCCTCAACGTAACCAAAACTAAGGAGATGATTGTGGACTACAGGAAAAGGAGCACCGAGCACGTCCCCATTCTCATCGACGGGGCTGTAGTGGAGCAGATTGAGAGCTTCAAGTTCTTTGGTGTCCACATCAACAACAAACTAGAATGGTCCAAACACACCAAGACAGTCGTGAAGAGGGCATGACAAAACCTATTCCCCCTCAGGAAACTAAAAAGATTTGGCATGGGTCCTGAGATCCTCAAAAGGTTCTACAGCTGCAACATTGAGAGCATCCTGACCGGTTGCATCACTGCCTGGTACGGCAATTGCTCGGCCTCCGACCGCAAGGCACTTCAGAGGGTAGTGCGTACGGCCCAGTACATCACTGGGGCTAAGCTGCCTGCCATCCAGGACCTATATACCAGGCGGTGTCAGAAGAAGGCCCTAAAAATTGTCAAAGACCCCAGCCACCCCAGTCATAGACTGTTCTCTTTACTACCGCATGGCAAGCGGTACCGGAGTGCCAAGTCTAGGACAAAAAGGCTTCTCAACAGTTTTTACCCCCAAGCCATAACACTCCTGAACAGGTAACCAAATGGTTACCTGGACTATTTGCATTGTGTGCCCACCCACCCAACCCCTCTTTTACGCTGCTGCTACTCTCTGTTTATCTTATATGCATAGTCACTTTAACTATACATTCATGTACATACTACCTCAATTGGCCCGACCAACCAGTGCTCCCGCACATTGGCTAACCGGGCTATCTGCATTGTGTCCCACCACCCGCCAACCCCTCTTTTTACACTACTGCTACTCTCTGTTCATCATATATGCATAGTCACTTTAACCATACCTACATGTACATACTACCTCAATAAGCCTGACTAACCGGTGTCTGTATATAGCCTTGCTACTCTTATTTTCAAATGTCTTTTTACTGTTGTTCTATTTCTTTACTTACCTACACACACACCTTCTTTTCGGACTATTGGTTAGAACCTGTAAGTAAGCATTTCACTGTAAGGTCTACACCTGTTGTATTAGGCGCACGTGACAAATAAACTTTGATTTGATTTGAATTCTTAGCGGTTCCAACATTAGCCAGTAATAGCCACCATGGCTATATTAACGGCTTAGCATGTCAATTAAGTTGCAGTACTTGTGCATTAAGGGCACTAACAGTCTGTGTTCCCCTCTATCTAAGTGTCTATGGTTTTACTCTCTGCGTGACACAAAATCCTGCGTCCACCTGTCAAACCTTTTCTGACACCTGTTCCTGATGAAGCCTCCTTTCCGACCTTTAGCTCTTTGATGAGGAGGCCGATGAGGTCACACGATATCTCCTGAGAATAAACAACTCTGATCCTCAAGTAAACAAACAAGCTACTTATGGTATCACCCCAGGTGACCCTACTTGCTCTTAACCTCAAACAGCCAATGAGACAGCATGTAACTCAGCAGACACAACAAAGACAAATAGCCAATGAGACAGCATGTAACTCAGCAGACACAACAAAGACAAACAGCCAATGAGACAGCATGTAACTCAGCAGACACAACAAAGACAAACAGCCAATGAGACAGCATGTAACTCAGCAGACACAACAAAGACAAACAGCCAATGAGACAGCATGTAACTCAGCAGACACAACAAAGACAAACAGCCAATAAGACAGCATGTAACTCAGCAGACACAACAAAGACAAACAGCCAATGAGACAGCATGTAACTCAGCAGACACAACAAAGACAAACAGCCAATAAGACAGCATGTAACTCAGCAGACACAACAAAGACAAACAGCCAATGAGACAGCATGTAACTCAGCAGACACAACAAAGACAAACAGCCAATGAGACAGCATGTAACTCAGCAGACACAACAAAGACAAACAGCCAATGAGACAGCATGTAACTCAGCAGACACAACAAAGACAAACAGCCAATGAGACAGCATGTAACTCAGCAGACACAACAAAGACAAACAGCCAATAAGACAGCATGTAACTCAGCAGACACAACAAAGACAAACAGCCAATGAGACAGCATGTAACTCAGCAGACACAACAAAGACAAACAGCCAATGAGACAGCATGTAACTCAGCAGACACAACAAAGACAAACAGCCAATAAGACAGCATGTAACTCAGCAGACACAACAAAGACAAACAGCCAATAAGACAGCATGTAACTCAGCAGACACAACAAAGACAAACAGCCAATGAGACAGCATGTAACTCAGCAGACACAACAAAGACAAACAGCCAATGAGACAGCATGTAACTCAGCAGACACAACAAAGACAAACAGCTAAACAACAGATGGGAGTAAAGGTAAAACCAGATGAACACCATGACCAAAGAGGCTTCATATAAATTATCCTAATGTGGTTTCCTGTTCATGCTAGAGCCTCAGCCAATCCAATCTAGCTAGCCTATCTGATTCTATAGCCATGGAGACTACCATAGACAAGATTAGCAAGGCTATGTTCAGCTTCATGTGACTGAGAAACTTTTTGGTGGCTCACTTAATTTCACTCATATCCAATGTCTTCTCAGTGTGGCTTTTCATACATAGTCTGACACATTAACAAACAAGTAATTACCTGCAGTATAACAAACTGATATGCTATTTTGACATACACGCCAACACAACAAACACCACAGTATTCTGTTCCGATTTAAACCTCTGAACATTCATTATCCTATTCAAATGTATTTAATCCTGCTCATTTACAAGTTTCTATGCAATTAGAAGGCAAAAGTTAATCATAACATGAGAAACTATATTCTCTTCCTGTCCTGACAATCTCAGAAGGTCAAGGTTAGATTCCACGGTAGCTCTGAGGAGGGGCATGCAGCATCCCAAAGTGGGTTTCAACTTAAGCCTCAACTAGGCCTCCCAAGCCTCCAATGGCCCGGCGATGTGAAGGAGCGAGAGAAGTTCTGGGGGGAGGGATGGAAGGAGAGAATGAGCCAGGCCCTTGTTCTCCACCCAGGGGAGCTGTGGCCTTAATTAGTATGAGAATATCTAATCTCGTCACCCTCTCATCTTAACCCCGCACAAAGGTAATAAGAGAAAGAGCATTAAAATTCAATCCCATTTAAATATCCTTTTTAATTAGTCATGCCTTTTAACAAATTTTAATGATTGGCTTCAAATTGCTGAGGGGATGTCGCTTTTTTAATGTGTTCATTAACTTTGCCTAGCCTTAAATAATATATGATACATGATTTGATATTTACAGGGAGGGAGGTGGCAAGCGCATAGAGATGTGCGTGACAGGAATACGTGAAAATATACCATACAGTATATAACTATTCAGACTTGTGATGCCAATCTTCCAATGACATAAAAGTAGTTTCAATGTTCCAATGAATGAATAATGGCAACAGAAATCTGTTTATCTTCTACTTGCTGAACCATAAGATGGGCCTAACTGAATCCATACTGGACATGTTTTGTGAGTGTCACTCAGTGGCTACGTACTGTGAACCCAGCCCACCACATTGTTACTGTTAGCTTCATCCAGCAATCTTAACACTGCACTCATTTACATGGTCTTCACATCCCCGTCTCCTCTCAACCTGTTTTACAACCTGACCTAAACCCAATTACATAACCTCATTATGCCACATTAAACCCAAATAAGCCCACTAGAAGCTGCCATTTGTCTGCCGCCAGAGACAGGTTGGCCGCACTTTAAGAGAGAGAAGCTTTCCTGGGAGACAAAAGGAATAGCTGGCCCTTAAAAGGCTTTTTATCCCGTATTATCCTATAAAACCGCAATTAAATTCAGTGAACTTTTCAAAGCAGAGAGTGGAGTAATGAGGAAACGCGTTTTAAGGGGTACAGTGTCCACAAAATTACTCTGCCAAAGCTTGAAATTAGTGTGGAAAAAGAGAGGTTTTGCCCTATTTGAACAATCACGTCAGTAATATGTCCAAGACTATCATAGTGACATGTAAAACTTTGCAAATACTGTACAAAAATGTGTGTTCTGTAAGTGTATTGATGGTTATGCTGTACACAAAAAATAGTATGGAAAGGACACCATCATATCCATTACTACCTGCTTAGTAGACTACTTCAACGAAAACATTTGAAATGATGCATAATAGACTGATCTTTGAAACAACAGAAAAGGGATTCTGACTCTTTACTGAACTGTGCTTGTGGGTCTCTCTCAGACCTATACAGTCACAGCCAATTATTTCAACAGCAAAACCTTGTGTATACTTTTTACCCACTGGCAAAAGCCTAAGCACCCTTCATCAAATGATTAATGTAAACCTACAGCATGAGTTACCTTCTTCATTTAAACTAGTTGTGCTCTCCTGCTCAGTGTCCTTGGCACTCTGCTACATTGCACCTAATGCTAAATTAAAACCTGGGAGAGAGATTCTAGATACTGCCAATGCCAGAGCCGAGTATCGCAGCCATCCGTGAGTCGTCTTAAGATCTGGCATGTCTGCCGACTGACAGCTTGGCTTTAATCCCTGCCTTCAGAGAGAAAAGAGAGAGAAAATTGGATTCAGGATGTGAAACATTTTAGCTTTAAATGCATGAAATAAGCATCTCCCGCTAGAAGGTGAGCCGCGCCAAGCCTTTGAACAACGCTCTCAAAGACCTTAGTGAAAACAATAGCTGTTCAGTATCACCTCATCTTACAGGGGGAGAGAGAAAGAGAAAAAAAGGGAGGAGAGAGGGAGGGATGCTGCCACAAACAAAAGATGATAAGATTGAGGTTATATGTGAAATGCGTCCAAGCTCTTATCTGAAATTCAATGTCTCTGAGAGGAATAATAGGCAGGGTGAATAGAGCAGCACCCACCTCAAAGATGGAATCTGTTATATCCAACACATTTAAATAAAAAGATATTGTGGGCAATTAAAACCTTATCCAATGTATATTGCAGGGTTTACACAGATGTTGTCCCTGACTTTTAGAAAAAGACCATAACTGACATTAAAGAGGAGGTATCAATGATACAGAATGGAATTCCATCTTTACTTTTGCATTTTTTGACTCCAATAGGTGCCATTGACTCTTGATGTATACATTCTAGCAGCTAAATGGACTATTTACATTGACTCCCCGCATTTGTTTTGTACACTGCTGCTACGAGCTGTTTATTATCTATGCATAGTCACTTCACCCCTACCTACATGTACAAATTACCTCAACTAACCTGTAACACTGACTACCCCCCAACACTGACTCGGTACCGGTACCCCTTGTATATAGCCTCGTTATTGTTATGTTATTGTGTAACTTTTTATTATTTTTTACTTTAGTTTATTTGGTAAATATTTTCTTAACTCTTCTTGAACTGCACTGTTGGTTAAGGGCTTGTAAGTAAGCATTTTACGGTAAGGTCTACACTTGTTGTATTCGGCGCATGTGACAAATAAAGTTTGATTTGATATCAAATATTGCTGTTTCAGTTCATTGTGGCGAGCTGGGCCAAAACAGTTGATCATTGAAACTTACACTAAACTAATAACATTGTTGACAGAGATTTATATGACTGAACTGGCCCCACAAGGTCAGGTAAAAAAAGGAGTCTTGTTACTTGGCATGTCAAGCCTAAATGACTAATCCTCCACTTTCTTTTGTCTTTCTGTTGTTAGCAACTTTCCATCCAAACGTGATGGAGGAAAGGAGGGGTGGATGGGGGTCTGTGACCCGAGTCAAGGTTAAGCTGTGCAACCTGAGGCTGACGGTTTAGCGTTTACTGTCACTGTGTTAAAGTTGCTTTAATTGTTTTCATCACAATGCTTTACTGTCAGTGGTACATCAAATGTCAACAGCAAATTATAGCACTGCTTGCCTTTCAAGGCTAATTTGGCCCCGGCCAATGAAAGGACAATGGAAGCTGACTTGACTTTCAGAAGAAAACATATCTATTCCTCTGCCTTCAAAGAAGTTTGGTGTTTCTGACAGTAGACAAGACAACATCGCATTTCAAATAGACAATTGTTGTCAAACAAAACTAAACCAACCATTAAGACTTCTGAAAGAACTAAATTAGTCAATGGTTTTAAACTGTAGCTACAGTATGATCTTCAGTGAATGCAAATCAGTCCATGTTTTATTTTTTCATAAGACAAAGGAAGGCCCAGCGCAAAGGGTAGAGCTCAGCTCACGATGTGATGAAAGGTTTCCGACGGAGAAACCTTGATTTCAAAAATGGCAATTATCGCTAAAGCTGCAGAGCAATTAGCCGCTGCAGAGAATGCTGAACCCGCATGTGCACCCACACACACCAACACTAATCAATCAGCTAACTAATTACATTAATATTTAATACTGGCATTTGGAATTGCCAATTATCACTTGCTAAGAAGAGAGCGGGTGTGCTGTATGTGAAAACATTGAGGACCCAACTCAGGTAAAACTTAATGATCATCTAATACACATTTACAGAGACATTTTAATTTGGCTTTATAATATTCTGCTGTGCTCAATATCTTAAGACATGCAATAGCCTTCACTACATAGGATATCAGGAGACAGAAATCTGACAATAATCTTTTTCTGTCTGTTCTTTCTCTCTTTTCTCTCCAACTGTGGATTAGGGTAAAGTCAGTATGAAAATAAGCGCTTCCTGAGAATTCATTTACAGGATCATCCAGTTTTTGGACAGCTGTCTTTTGACAATAGGGATTTGTCACCTTCAAAATCTCTTCCCTTCCCCCAAAAAAGCAAAAGCAGTAGGAAATGCGGTTTACCATACATTTTTCACCTGTCTCTCTAAGTAGGCAATGAAGGAATATTACACTGAAACTTCCACCCAGTATCTATCCCTTCATCCCCCCCAAAGAAAAACCTATCTTGCAGACAGTGCCAGATGAACCAAAAGCATCTCTAACATCGCAGCATTCTCTGTCATTTCAGATGTGGCTTTGACCTTTAACCCTGAGAGAGCTGTTATTATCTCTTCCTGAGGTCTGTGAAGGAAAATCCCCCTCGCCCCCTACCTCATCCCCTCAGGTACACCCATCTGTCACCCAATACCCCCCCAAACAGCACACCTCGCTGCTCAGACCTGCTTCGAACCAAAGCTGCAATTATTTGAGTGGTGCCTTAAAAGGGCCCGAGGCGCTCGCGGCCCCATTAAATTCTCTCATTTCTAATTACCCCTGCCTCGGGACAGGTGAGGAGTCAGGGACCACGATAACATCTTCCCCTTCTACCTGTAGCCAAAACACTAAATACACACAAACAAACACACACTCACAAAATGAATGTGTGGAATTTTCTTTTTTCTTTTAGAGGAGTAGCCTATGTGTTAACAGAAGGGGATGAAAGCTTGGCGGTACGGTGGCCTGGTCACTGGGGGACTTAAGCTTTTAAGGTGAGGTGTTTTCTCTGGCTGTGAATGACTTTGGGCGGTAATTTGAAGGGACTAGCGATGCTGGGGCGATAGCAGAGAGCAGCAGCATACAGCAGAGCAGCATTCCTGGGCCAGACACAAAGAGGCTTTGTCTCGGCGACCAAATGAAGATGACGTTGTTTTAAAAAGCCCAGCATTAGCATAATTACTATCCTCTCTAACATTCTCTAGGTTCATTGCGTTCAAACAGGGTGGAAGAAAGGACAGTGTGATCATTGACATCAAAGGGAGAAGAAGTAACCCAAGTGGAATACACAAGTCAAAAGCATGTGTTAGATAAAGCTAGATAAAGGGACTTCACAAGGGACTTCACGTGGAGAAAGAACATAGTGATAACACGTTTACTTTAAGAAGATGCTAGAACACAATGATCTTGTCAGTAAAATTATAACAGGCTCAGAATTGGATTCTTGCAATTATCTCTCTCCTTAAAAAGTGAAAGATTGAAGTTTGAACAGGGGAAAAAAAGACTAATAACACTTGAAACAGTCAAAGTTAAAAAATGAGAAATAGTCATAGATACGAAGACTAATAATGCAGGTAAATGATGAACTACATTCCAACAGTGACCATTTCAATGGTGTTGAGAGACATCTAGAAACCTGAACATGTCACGACATTCAGTTCACTAGGTCATCAGTCTGGCTGGCACCCCTTTCAACTGATTGCTCCTGAAGGCGACAACAAGCACTTAAGAGCATGTAAACAGTGTCTCCATAATGATCTATCACCACGAGTCGTTTCAAAGTAAAAATAACCATATGCCACATAATTATAATTTATCACTTTCACTATCAAAGGGATCCAACTCAACTGTCAAGTAGATACAGGTAGCACACTGAAGAGAAAGAAAACACTTTTCTCTCCTCTTATTCCGCAAACCAATCCTTCTATCCCCCAGGCTCCACAGTGGCCAAGAAGACAAACCTAGGTGACGATATGTTAACCTTTTCCCTTTGTGCCGGAGCTTAAATTAGATATATACTAGATTCTAATCTACTCTTTATGGCCCATAAGTTATGAGGTATGCAAAAGCTGTGAGGTACGCAACACTGGCCTCCCACCACAATAGGGACTCCTGCGCGGTGTTATTGACAGGTTTCATTAATGCGCTGTGCAATCACCTGTACAGTTGCTCAACTGCCAAGATCCCCCCCCCCGTCACTCCTCCTCCCTTCTGCTTCTTATCTTTCTATTCATATTCTTTTCCACTCTGCTGCCTTTGCCCCCTGGCACAAGTCTCAACATTGCTGCTAAAAACCACAGATTGATGATTCGGAACATTGCACATTACTCTCTCTTTCTCTCTTTGGTAACACAAACCCTCCACCTCCCTGTTCCCTCCCCGCTCTCAATCTCAAACTCTCCTCACCCCCCTCTAACAAACTCTCCTACTTAACCTGTACCTTTTGGACTGGGAAAAGAGCGAGCACTAAGTCGGCAATGAGAGAAGGGCGGTGTTGGACTGCTCACCCGCTGCCCTGATGAAAGAGAGAGAAAGAGAGAGAACGAGAGAAAGAGAGACACACCGAAGGCGGCCACTTTGATGAGGAGGGCGTGGAGGTCACACGATATCATCTCGGAGAGCAGGGTTGCCTGGTCACGGCGCCACAGGTAGGCCAGTGGCTGCAGACCCAGTCGCACACACCTGGGAGAACAGGTGAGGGAGGGAGGGGTCAGAATGAAAAATGACCAGGATCACAACGCCTTCAAAGTGCGTGGGGCACTTTCACTAGTTTTGTGGGCAGGCTGCCACACCAAGGCTCAGATGGGACACACTCTGAGCCGTCTCTGGTGCTAGTGGCTTTGTTCAACAGATTCAGCAGAAAAAGGGGGAATTAAAGAGGGGTAATTATCTTCAAATGGCACCTCCTTTACACGATGACTGTCTGTGTCACACTCACGCACACACACATACACAACACACTCACATAGGCTGAGTGGCGGTAACTGGAGCCGAAACTCTTGGGCGTACATGTCTTTGTCTCAGAGAACGCCTGCGGTGAGTGTGTATGTGAGGGAAAGAGTGTGTGTGAGTGTGTATGTGAGGGAAAGAGTGTGTGTGAGTGGCTGAAACAATACATGACTGACAGCAGGATTTGTTCATAAGCTGAGAGCTCTGTGGTTGTGTTGTGAACACAAGACGAGAGAGGCTTGTGCTGGAATGTACCTTACCACAGTGACAGAGGGAGGGAGAGAGAGAGGGAGAGCGAGAGAGAGGCCCATGCTAGGCCTCTCCCTAAGGTACTATCATAGAAACCCTTTCACCTGTATCCAATGTCCTACTGTATAGATAAAAAAAAGTGACGTGTCCTTTCTGATGTTGTGTATAACAATACATTGTTTTCCATTACGTAAGTAAGCCATTGGCCATTCTGGTAATACAACTGTACCATAACAATACAGCTAGACTGAACATCATGGAGTAAACATATGAACATCATCTTTGTGTGGAATACAGTGTCTCTCAGGCATGTAGTTGTGTGTGTTTGTTTGTGTGTGTGTGTACACACACACACTTGTTCTACTTACACATTTTCCACTCGTACTCTTTGGTAGTCTGAAAGAATGGCCCCTACAGACACAGCCTCGACATCCTCCTTTTCCTGTGAAGAGAAGAGAGGGAAGGAGGAGGAAAATCTTCCTTTAGGAAACTTTATATACTTTAAACTCTGACATCACAACGGTTTCCTGTTCCATCATATGAGCGTCTGGTGATGATCTAATTGGGCCAAAAGGTCACATAACCATCTAAATATCACTTGAAGAACAAAAAGAGAGGACACTGTGAGAGAACGATGTCTATGAACACGCGCACGAGCCCGGAGAGAGATGCACGCACACACACTCACACACAAACACTCTGAGAAAACAGTGTTCTTTCCCTCCATCAGATAGGTGGGGATGTTTACATGATGGTCATATCAAGGCTTTCCTGGCCCTGCACACATCCCCTAGTGAGGGGGGTGAACTCCTCGTCCTGTCTGGGCCTGGCTGGCTGGGCCTGGCTGGCTGGGCCTGGCTGGAGCCGGAGCATCAGAACAACAACACTAACACTGGAGCAGCAGAGCCAGTCTGCTTCTTATCAGTAGCTTTGTGTGACCTGGACATGGAACTGTCCGACCACACTGCAAGGTCAGAGACCGTTACATAGGGCAGAACTGAGCACGCACGCACACACACACACGAGACAGAACTGACCCAGTTCAGTATTAAGCTAGTCAGTTTGCAAAAGGACTCAGTGTGCTCCTGAGTGAGTCAGGGAGACCAGTCTGGAAAACAACAGTTAGTAGTTAAGGAGTGTCCTCCAGACATGTTGTCCTCATGACAACCCTCAATGACTGTCACTGCTAACAGAGCTGCCCCCTAATATCCCACCACAGACCACACATCTACCAACACCAAGCTCCAAAACACAGCATCACCTCGTTGACTTAATATATGAAATACATACATCATATAGGGCTAATGTGTCTGTCACACTGCCAAATATTAATCAGACACTTTTTCACATCACATTCATCTTGGGAGACAGCCACACACACAGACTCTGGAGAGAGTCACCCACCCACCCACCCACCCAGCCACACACACAGACTCTGGAGAGAGTCACCCACCCACCCAGCCACACACACACACACAGACTCTGGAGAGAGTCACCCACCCACCCACCCAGCCACACACACAGACTCTGGAGAGAGTCACCCACACACACACACACAGACTCTGGAGAGAGTCACCCACCCACCCAGCCACACACACACACAGACTCTGGAGAGAGTCAAGCCACACACACAGACTCTGGAGAGAGTCACCCACCCACCCACACACACACACACAGACTCTGGAGAGAGTCACCCACCCACCCACCCACCCAGCCACACACACAGACTCTGGAGAGAGTCACCCACCCACCCACCCACACACACACACACACTCTGGAGAGAGTCACCCACCCACCCAGCCACACACACAGACTCTGGAGAGAGTCACCCACCCACCCAGCCACACACACACACAGACTCTGGAGAGAGTCACCCACCCACCCACCCACCCAGCCACACACACAGACTCTGGAGAGAGTCACCCACCCACCCACCCACACACACACACAGACTCTGGAGAGAGTCACCCACCCACCCACCCACCCACCCAGCCACACACACAGACTCTGGAGAGAGTCACCCACCCACCCAGCCACACACACAGACTCTGGAGAGAGTCACCCACCCACCCACCCAGCCAGCCACACACACAGACTCTGGAGAGAGTCACCCACCCACCCACACACCCACACACACACACACAGACTCTGGAGAGAGGCTGCACCGGCCTCCCCACCCAGCCACCCACACACCCACCCAGCCACACACACAGACTCTGGAGAGAGGCTGCACTGGCCTCCCCACCCACACACCCACACCCAGCCACACACACAGACTCTGGAGAGAGGCTGCACTACCCACCCACCCACCCACACAGCCCAGAGATGTATTCAATCTCAAGCTCATGAAATCACTCCAGACTGGCACAGAGCACACACACAGACTCACACACACACCCCGCAGCTTCATTAGTGCATTACATGGCCTGTAATTAGAATGAGGGGCCGGCCTAGGCAGCGGCGCGGTGGAGGGATGCAGTTGCCAGTAAATTACCTTGTAGCCATTATCAATTTCCCAGGCTACTGGTCCTTAAGATAACCCCTCTCTTCTCCCTGTGGTCCTTCCTGCAATTTCTCTCTGCCTGATAAACATGCTGATTAAAGCGAGCGGCGTGTAAACCTTTGATACTTTTTAAAATGAAATCCATGCCCTGCCTTGGGCCTGACGCTGCTCTGCTCAGCTGCTGCACTGCACAGAGCTCCACACAGACGTGTCAGCTAATCAGATAAAGAATATACTGTCTGTGTGTGCTGGGACAGAGAGACACACACACACACACACACACACAGCAGTCCCTGGGCATAACGAGGGGACAAGGAGGGAGAGGTGCGCACATAAACACACACAGGCAAACAGGGATAGGCTAGGGTAGTACAGGGATAGGCTAGGATAGTACAGGGATAGGCTAGGGTAGTACAGGGATAGGCTAGGATAGTACAGGGATAGGCTAGGGTAGTACAGGGATAGGCTAGGATAGTACAGGGATAGGCTAGGGTAGTACAGGGATAGGCTAGGATAGTACAGGGATAGGCTAGGGTAGTACAGGGATAGGCTAGGATAGTACAGGGATAGGCTAGGGTAGTACAGGGATAGGCTAGGATAGTACAGGGATAGGCTAGGATAGTACAGGGATAGGCTAGGGTAGTACAGGGATAGGCTAGGATAGTACAGGGATAGGCTAGGATAGTACAGGGATAGGCTAGGGTAGTACAGGGATAGGCTAGGGTAGTACAGGGATAGGCTAGTACAGGGATAGGCTAGGATAGTACAGGGATAGGCTAGGGTAGTACAGGGATAGGCTAGGATAGTACAGGGATAGGCTAGGGTAGTACAGGGATAGGCTAGGGTAGTACAGGGATAGGCTAGGATAGTACAGGGATAGGCTAGTACAGGGATAGGCTAGTACAGGGATAGGCTAGGATAGTACAGGGATAGGCTAGGGTAGTACAGGGATAGGCTAGGGTAGTACAGGGATAGGCTAGGATAGTGCAGGGATAGGCTAGGATAGTACAGGGATAGGCTAGTACAGGGATAGGCTAGGATAGTACAGGGATAGGCTAGGGTAGTACAGGGATAGGCTAGGGTAGTACAGGGATAGGCTAGGGTAGTACAGGGATAGGCTAGTACAGGGATAGGCTAGTACAGGGATAGGCTAGTACAGGGATAGGCTAGGGTAGTACAGGGATAGGCTAGTACAGGGATAGGCTAGGGTAGTACAGGGATAGGCTAGTACAGGGATAGGGTAGTACAGGGATAGGGTATTACAGGGATAGGCTAGGATAGTACAGGGATAGGCTAGTACAGGGATAGGCTAGGGTAGTACAGGGATAGGCTAGTACAGGGATAGGCTAGTACAGGGATAGGCTAGGGCAGAACAGGGATAGGCTAGGGTAGTACAGGGATAGGGTAGTACAGGGATAGGCTAGTACAGGGATAGGCTAGGGCAGTACAGGGATAGGCTAGGGTAGTACAGGGATAGGCTAGAGTACATTTTTACATTTTAGTCATTTAGCAGAGGCTCTTATCCAGAGCAACTTACAGTAGTGAGTGCATACATTTCATACTTTTTTTCCTCCGTACTAGTCCCCCGTGGGAATGGAACCCACAATCCTGGTGTTGCAAACACCATGCTCTACCAACTGAGCCACACGGGACCACAGGGAGTAGTACAGGGATAGGATAGGGTAGTACAGGGATAGGCTAGGGTATGTGTGTGCTGGATTCTTTACTGCATACTGAGTGTCATTGCACTGTGAAATGGGCCCAAACACATACAGTACAGCAAGTCACTATAGTCAGTGTAAAATGTAATGTAGAATTCAACTCAATCTCTGGAAATTCAGAGTTCTGTGACAATAATTACTCCAGACTGATAACATTGTAGCACTGCACAGAGCCAAGAGGGCTGGAGCCATTGTCCTATTACTCTACGTAGGCCACAGAGCTGTTCACTATTTTCTGATGATATGATAACCTTTTCCTCAGAAACATGTCAGTTCCTGAAGAGACAAACGAAGCTTGGGAGAGAGAGAGAGAGAAAGATGAAGAGAGGGAAAGAGAAAGATGGAACGAGAGAAAGAGAGAGGGAGAAAGAGAAAAAGTGTGTAGAGGACAGGCCAGTCTCCGAGGGGTGTCTAACTAACTGTTGACAATGTGATTGGGTCATTGAGCTGTAAACTTGGCAGGGCCTGATTAAACAACACAGTATAATGCCTCTCCTTTCCCCTCTGTCCTTCAGGGAGCCAGAGGCAGACATAACATTAAAAGTGGGCCCTCTGAGGCCTGAATCATCAAGTAACAATGAAGTTGGCTTTCTTTTAACTACATGGCTCTTAGCTTCGCCACAGATATAATTATCACAAATAGGCAATAATAGCCACTTTAGCAATCCATTCTAGACATTGAGAAGAGCAAACTGTCACACCCCCTTTTTTAAATGTAGACTCTCCGACTCTAACTCTAGACCGTATGCAAAAAATAACTTTACTTAAAGCTCTGGAGAGTTATTTTTGGATTACGTTTTGTTTTTGCCACCATTATAGATATCGTCGAGACTGCCAGGAATAAGAGGGGGCTAGCGTTGCGCTGGACAAACTGAACGACTTGGATTGAGCAAATTCTAGACATTCTTTCTCATCCGCTGTGGGAAAGCAAAGCAGGCAGAGGGAATAATTGTGAGGCGGGTGTGAATACATACATCTACAGAGACGGATATTGCAGAAGTGTTCCATGTATTCATGACACTATAAAAACACAAACTCTGATTTCATGCTGCTTGACATATTTAACTAAATATTTTATACTTGGATAATACCTGAAAAAGAGTGAGATGGATCATGAACTATATGTCCGCTAAAAACTTGAAGTGACATCTGGCTGAAGGATGTTTGGATTGTGTTACCATTGGGACTGTGGGGAGAATATACAATAACGGTACTATAAATTACAGCACATATTTTCCCAGAAAGATATCCTACTATTGGAATTTTAACGCAATAAACCTATTGTGACTGTCAAAATGTATAGCCAATACAATTAATACACATTCAGTTAAGATGACTTATTGGACATTAGACTTTGCTATGGGTATTCTGTTTATTCCGAAAATCTAGCTACAACGACACCATGTCATTGCTACCTCAGACCGTTCCCACAATGCTCTCTGTTCCTTCTCCATGACTGTTGGTGTGCGGAAGGACCCCAAGGACCCCCACCAGGGGCAGACTAAACAAAAGCCTGTCTAGTCTAGCTGTAGTCGTCAGGAAACTAAAGGCATTTAATTAGGATATATGGCTTGGATCACAGGCACATTCACACCCACAGCCATGTCCATCAGGGTACTAGGCCCCATACAGTCATTAACTTCTGTTACTAATTGTCAAATTCATTAAAGGAAACCTCCCCCAAAACATCCCCCATGAAAATGGATGGGCTGAATTCTAAACGGCTCAGAAGATTAAGGCTGCCAGACATGCTTCACCCAAAAAATGATACTCTTTAAACTCTACTTCAAGGTAGCGTGTGTGATATACATTGTAATTATATATACATACGTTGGACCATCCGAGTGTAATTCAATTGTATTCATAGGCATAGCTAGGCCTATAGTCTAAGCGCAGATTTCAGATATGATCTGAAAGACGGAGGCAAGCCTATCATGTAGCACGATGTTGATCTACTTCTTCTACTAAATGCTTGACCAGTCAACACTTCTCCTGAATTCTTATTCATCAATATTGACAGACCAACTTTTATCCCAAATTCTGTCTGTAGTGTCTTGAGTTTAATAGTTACATTTACATTTACATTTAAGTCATTTAGCAGACGCTCTTATCCAGAGCGACTTACAAATTGGATAGTGCTGCAAAACTAATTTCCCCCTGGGATAATAACGTTTGCTATTACCACTACTACTACTACTACTAAGAATCAATGATACAAATGCAATTATATATAAATGCAAGGAAAAAAATGCACAAGCAAAGTCTGGAACTTGATTGAAACTACGTAGCATTACCACTTACAAAGTGAAAGCTGATTCTGTACAGACCATCCATTTCCATCTTAGATTTTAAATAGGGTACTTTATGTTATCCATCATATCACTCCATCTGGATTAATATTTAATAGACCAAAGTAATTAATAGAAAACAGGTCAATTAGGAAGCTATAAAATATTAAACATTCACAGATTCATTAAGTACATCAGAACGCTCATTAAATGATTGTGTAGATGATCAAAACAAAGTCTTAATGACATTCTCAAAACTCCAGAGAGATTTTTTCTAAATTAGGCCTAATCCAAAGGGCCTGTGTCCTCCGATTCAGACTATTAGCCATTAACCATAGTAACTATCATAAAATCACTAGATATCTGGTATTCAATAAAGCAAGTTCGCCTTTGCACTGAACGATTAGCTGAAAACAGTTATTATTGCAATACTATACAGAAGCAGGTATTTACACAGTCAGTCTTTTCTCCTGGCTCACGGTGTTTGTGTGCCTTCTTGCACGTTAGTGTTACTGCCCCAGCCTCATAATATGACTAGGCAGGAAGACGACCTGATAAATTAATTAAAGTGCCTTGAATGACAGTTTGCTCAAGGGCACATAGTACAGTACCATCACGTGCCCCGAAGTGTCCTTGTTGTCATAAGGACCCCCCCCCCATAGTTCCATCAGTGAGTGACTGGACACAACATGGTTTTAATGGCCCAGGCTCCATTATATCAGCTCTGCTCTGGGCCTGTTCTAATGTAATGGGATTGTTCTCCCGTACTCCGCTACACGTGGGTAACACAGGGGGCCCCTGTTCTGTTATGACGATGTGTGCTGCGCTGGAAGTCTGGGTGTAAAGCGTGGGGTTCAAGCAATTTGTGCTTAATCAAATTTGGGACAACCCTCCAGGGGCCTTGTTAGGGGTATGATCAGACACCTCTGTGGTCAAGGATGTGACAGTCACAGGAGCCTTCCAGTGGGATGGGGGAAATTGCTATGCTGTTTATTTGTGTTATCAGCATCATTACCATTCCCTCCCTACACAACACAACCCCAGCTAGGCTAACTAGGTGACCTATGTACACCGCTCTCTGGGTTGTGAAGGAGATGAGGAGAAACAGCAGTTTGGGTTAAAGTGTAAAGCAGTGGACTGTAACAGGATAGGTCAGAGGGTTCAGGACAGGGTCAAAAACTACTAAATCAATATTGTATTTTATTCTCATTTTTGCACCATCTCTATGCAGTCACAGGGCCCTACACATCAAGCACACTGACGCTCCAACACACTTACAAACAAATGCACATACATTCATACTGACTCTACACACCCACTCACATACAATCATCATATACACTGTTGATACCCTGTTCATCATATATCCTGATGCCTAGTCACCTTACCCCATACATATCTACCTCTATTGATCCAGTACCTCCCCTGCACATTGTAAATATGGTACTGGAATTGACCCTGTATATAGTATTTTTATAAAAAATGTATTTCACCTTTATTTAACCAGGTAGGCCAGTTGAGAGCAAGTTCTCATTTACAACTGCGACCTGGCCAAGATAAAGCAAAGCAGTGCGACAAAAACAACAACACAGAGTTACACATGGGATAAACAAACATACAGTCAATAACACAATAGAAAAAAAGTATATATAAAGTGTGTGCAAATGAGGTAAGATAAGGGAGGTAAGGCAATAAATAGGCCATCGTGGCTAAATAATTACAATTTAGCAATTAAACACTGGAGTGATAGAGACTGGAGTGATAGATGTGCAGAAGATGAATGTGCAAGTAGAGATACTGGGGTGCAAAGGAGCAAAAATAATAATAATAACAGTATGGGGATGAGGTAGTTGGATGGGCTATGTACAGGTGCAGTGATCTGTGAGCTGCTCTGGCAGCTGGTGCTTAAAGTTAGTGAGGGAGATGCGAGTCTCCGGCTTCAGTGATTTTTGCAATTCGTTACAGTCATTGGCAGCAGAGAACTGGAAGGAAAGGCGGCCAAAGGAGGAATTGGCTTCGGAGGTGACCAGTGAAACATACCTGCTGGAGCGCGTGCTACGGGTGGGTGCTGCTATGGTGACCAGTGAGCTGAGATAAGGCGGGGCTTTACCTAGCAAAGACTTATAGATGACCTGGAGCCAGTGGGTTTGGCGACGAATATGAAGCGAGGGCCAGCCAACGAGAGCATACAGGTCGCAGTGGTGGGTAGTATATGGGGCTTTGGTGACAAAACGGATGGCACTGTGATAGACTGCATCCAATTTGGTCAGTAGAGTGTTGGAGGCTATTTTGTAAATGACATCGCCGAAGTCAAGGATCGGTAGGATAGTCAGTTTTACGAGGGTATGTTTGGCAGCACGAGTGAAGGATGCTTTGTTGCGAAATAGGAAGCCGATTCTAGATTTAATTTTGGATTGGAGATGCTTAATGTGAGTCTGGAAGGAGAGTTTACAGTCTAACCAGACACCTAGGTATTTGTAGATGTCCACATATTCTAAGTCAGAACCGTCCAGAGTAGTGATGCAGGACGGGCGGGCAGGTGCTGGTAGCGATCGGTTGAAGGACATGCATTTAGTTTTACTTGCGTTTAAGAGCAGTTGGAGGCCACGGAAGGAGAGTTGTACGGCATTGAAGCTCGTCTGGAGGTTAGTTAACACAGTGTCCAAAGAAGAGCCAGAAGAATACAGAATGGTATTGTCTGCGTAGAGGTGGATCAGAGAATCACCAGCAGCAAGAGCGACATCATTGATGTATACAGAGAAAAGAGACGGCCCGAGAATTGAACCCTGTGGCACCCCCATAGGGACTGGCAGAGGTCCGGACAACAGGCCCTCCGATTTGACACACTGAACTCTGTCTGAGAAGTTGTTGGTGAACCAGACGAGGCAGTCATTTGAGAAACCAAGGCTGTTGAGTCTGCCGATAAGAATGTGGTGATTGACAGAGTCGAAAGCCTTGGCCAGGTCTATGAATACAGCTGCACAGTATTTTCTTATCGATGGAGGTTATGATATCGTTTAGGACCTTGAGCGTGGCTGAGCTGCAACCATGACCTGCTCGGAAACCAGATTGCATAGCGGAGAAGGTACGGTGGGATTCGAAATGGTCGGTGATCTGTTTGTTAACATGGCTTTCGAAGACCTTAGAAAGGCAGGGTAGGATAGATATAGGTCTGTAGCAGTTTGGGTCTAGAGTAGAGGTCGACCGATTCATCGGAATGGCCGATTAATTAGGGCCGATTTCAAGTTTTCATAGGAACGGTGGGTTAACTGCCTTGTTCAGGGGCAGAACGACAGATTTTTACCTTGTCAGCTTGGGGATTCAATCTTGCAACCTTACGGTTAACTAGTCCAACGCTCTAACCACCTGCTTTACATTGCACTCCATGAGGAGCCTGCCTGTTACACGAATGCAGTAAGAAGCCAAGGTAAGGTGCTAGCTAGCATTAAACTTATCTTATAAAAAACAATCAATCAATCAACCATAATCACTAGTTAACTGCACATGGTTGATGATATTACTAGTTTATCTAGCCTGTCCTGCGTTGCATATAATCGATGCGGTGCGCATTCGTGAAAAAGGACTGTCGTTGCTCCAACGTGTACCTAACCATAAACATCAATGTCTTTCTTAAAATCAATACACAAGTATATATTTTTAAACCTGCATATTTAGTTAATATTGCCTGCTAACATTAATTTCTTTTAACTTGGGAAAATGTGTCACCTCTGCAACAGAGTCAGGGTATATGCAGCAGTTTGGGCCGTCTGGCTCGTTGCGAACTGTGTGAATACTATTTCTTCCTAACAAAGACAGCCAACTTCGCCAAACGGGGGATGATTTAACAAAAGCGCATTTGCGAAAAAAGCACACTCGTTGCACGACTGTACCTAACCATAAACATCAATGCCTTTCTTAAAATCAATACACAGAAGTATATATTTTAAACCTGCATATTTAGCTAAAAGAAATCCAGGTTAGCAGGCAATATTAACCAGGTGAAATTGTGTCAGTTCTCTTGCGTTCATTGCACGTAGAGTCAGGGTATATGCAACAGTTTGGGCCGCCTAGCTCGTTGCGAACTAATTTGCCTGAATTTTACGTAATTATGACATAACATTGAAGATTGTGCAATGTAACAGGAATATTTAGACTTAGGGATGCCACCCGTTAGATAAAATACGCAACGGTTCCGTATTTCACTGAAAAAATAAACGTTTTGTTTTCGAGATGATAGTTTCCGGATTCGACCATATTAATGACCTAAGGCTCGTATTTCTGTGTGTTATTATGTTATTATTAAGTCTATGATTTGATATTTGATAGAGCAGTCTGACTGAGCGATGGTAAGCTGCTTCGAGGGTGGCTGTTGTTGTTGTGTTCCTGGTTTGAGCCCAGGTAGGAGCGAGGAGAGGGACGGAAGCTATACTGTTACACTGGCAATACTAAAGTGCCTATAAGAACATCCAATAGTCAAAGCTATATGAAATACAAATGGTATAGAGAGAATTAGTCCTATAATAACTACAACCTAAAACTTCTTACCTGGGAATATTGAAGACTCATGTTAAAAGGAACCACCAACTATGTTCTCATGTTCGGAGCAAGGAACTTAAACGTAAGTTTTTTACATGGCACTTTTACTTTCTTCTCCAACACTTTGTTTTTGCATTATTTAAACCAAATTGAACATGTTTCATTATTTATTTGAGGCTAAATTGATAGTATTTATGTATTATATTAAGTTAAAATAAGTGTTCATTCATTATTGTTGTAATTGTCATTATTACAAATAAATAAAAAAAATATTAAAAAAATAAATAAATAAAAAAAAATCGGCCGATTAATCGATTAATCTCAAATGTGGGCCAAGAAAAGAATAATAACTAAAAAGCTATCCATAGGGAATGCTGTCTTTGTGAATATCTTTGTAAAACATACTCAGACTAAAACTTTTTTAGTGATTGCAGACTCTGAGATGTTCACTTCTGTAAATTGGAGAAGCTGGCTGTTAGAAGCAGCTGTTGACAGACAGGCCCTTCCTTTGTGTTCACGGTTGTGTTCCCTCCATGACTCACCATGCGTCATTCCTCAACAGTAAAGAAAAGAACGGATGAAAAAAACCTATATGTTCATATAGCCGGCCTTGTACACGGTCCAGACGAGTCCCAGGGATGATGCGGGACAGAGTGAGTCAGTGAGTTTCATAAGAGGGGAACTATGGTCCTCAGAGAGGCCTCTAATGCCAGGTGTGGTCTGAATAGAGGGATATGACATCGTCCATTGTCTCGTCACTGTCACCACGATGAGTGACGCCTATCAGCCTCAGAGCGATGACCAGACTGTTCTGGGCTGGATTCTGGAGGAAAAGAAGACGCAACACTTCACTTTCAACACATTCACACTGAGGTGTTTGTAGACAGGGGAGAGCTTTTTTGGGGGGCCATTTCAGCTTGTTACTGTTGAGTCTTCTAGCCTGCAGTGCGCGCGCACACAAACACACACACTCGCAGTGCTGTGATTCATTAACAGTGACAGAGCTGTGTTCACCGATAGGACCGGTGCATAAATATGCCACACCGCACAGCTGGAAAACGTAGAACTTCATCAGGGTTAAAAAGTAGAGAGATTAACGTTTCACGAGTTTCCTCTTAAATATATATAGTTACGTAAACAGAGGCCCAGACGTCAGACAGCCAGGCAGGCAGGCAGAGAGCCTGAGCCAAACCAAGCACAAAGCCTTGGATTCAGCAGCAAACAGGGCCAAGAAGGGTTTCCATATCAACATGCATGGAAAACTAACTAAACGCTGGGAAGCAAGCAGTGGGAAAAGGTATAGGGGTTTATCAACTCTTTTTTATGAATCCTTGCAATTCAAGAATAAGAGATCAAAATGGAGAATTTTCAGAGCAACACAGGATATGTTGCAACCAGTTCCAGACAGCCTGCATCTCCATCTGCATCCCTCCAGAAAGAATCAGAACAACATGCCCTGATAAACAAATGCCTGACGTGACTCTCCTTTTCCGTAGGGTATAAAACAAATCTTAATCCTTCCTCTGTCACTGAAACATTCTCAGTTGGCTGAGGTGGGACTGTCTGAGACACCAAGACGGATATCTGGGAAGCTTCCAGCCAGCGAGATTGCAGGAGGGTTCATAAGGAATCATAACGCACCATGGCAACCGGTGTCACTCAACAACAAGCCTTCACGTGCTCCTCTCCGTCCGGCTCCTCTCCAAGATGCAAATGCTTTCCTGCTGAGGTTGTCAACTGGGGAAAAACTCAGTCAGGATACAACCAAACACTCGTCCTCCCTTCACGTTCTGGGCCTCAGACATCGTGGTAGTCTCCCAGCCCCATCCCTCTTCAGAGAGAGAGGGGGAAAATATGGCTGTGATGCAAGGTTTTACACACTCCAGACTCCAGACAGTGTTTTTCTTCTGCTGGTTATGGCTTTAACTGCAGGAGGCACGGGGGCTGCCACAAATATTTCTTTCAGGGAATGCTTTGCAAAACAAAACATAAAAGTCAAAGTCTGCTTAATTTTCGGGGAGATGGTTGGTGGGATTTGACTGACTAAGAGCTATCCCTCAGCCATCGGGTCGGTCAGACAAGAGGGAGGGAGGAGGGAAAGGCAGACTGAGACACTTTTGGGCCTGACCGACGACAGGCAGCTAGCTATTAAAAGGTGAATGACTTCTTCACAACAGGGTGCACTCTGAGCACTCTGGGCTAAGGAGCCTCTGAGTGTTTTTGTATCTGTGTGAAACGGCTGTTGTTTTTAGACGGACGGTCTCTGTTCCAATGACTTTTTATTATTTAGCCAGATCTCTCGTCAAATCGTTGAAATGGCTGAGAACTGATAATGAAGCAATACGGGTGTGATTTATGCTCATGGCACATTACTTTTCACGAGGGTGATTAACTCTTCTTTTATCAGTGGGTCTCAGTGGAAAACGGGTAGGAGAAAAAACAACACAAAATGATCAACTCTCAGACTCCCTGGTGGTTTAACCAATCAAACAACTCAGAACACCATGTGCGAGTGACTCACATAGTCTACACACACACTATCCATGAAAGTAAGTGTAACATCCACTCTTAAACAGAGTGCCCAAAAGAAAATATTAGCCTAGTCCTGAGCAATCTGATGCAAATAACTCTGAGCTATGTCTACAATCCATCTCTGTGGCCAGGGGGGAAAATCCTCCATTTGGAACAATGTTCACCCAACCAGCCTTAGCAGCTCCTGCCCTTGGCAAGCCAAGATAAGGCTATCTGTTTCCATCATCACTAAACAAGATTGAGCAAAGTACATTAAGCAGAAAAATACAAACAAATTACAAAGGCTTCAGGCTAGGCTCTTTATCTAATGTTTGTGTGGGTCTGACTGTTCCGTTAGCTATGTCGGTTGGGTCTGAGGGAAATGTGCCTGGTTCTAATAGATCCTGCCCCGCCACTTCCACACAGGGGCGAGAACAATACAGACGGCCATTATCTCAACGGTAATGCTATCCTTCCTCGTGTGCAAAACAACCCGCAATCTCACCCCACTGACTGTCACTGTTCCAGTCAGCAGTCAGTCTCAGACCAAAGGAAAAGATAACAATGGGCTGTCACAGCTAGAAGGAGACCGAGGCAGTGAGTGCCTGGCTGTACTCTAGTTTAACAGGAATCTAGGCAATGCTACTAGCCTCATTAGAAGAACATGAGACAAGCTAGACTACACACATGTCCTGAAAAACACGTGAAACTAATTGGGATATATCAATTAACTTTTGAAGAACATTATCCATTGTTAATGCCACACCGCTAATTATACCTCTGAGAAAGGGGAAAAAAATGCATCTTTGCCCCACATCACAGGTACAAGACGCTCACATTAGTCTTCTTATTGATCCTATCTCATAAAGCCTCTCTATGACCTCACCGCTCGTGATTTATGCATTAAGCAGCTTTTTAAAGAAATCAATTTTCTTTTAGCCCCCATGTGCCTAACATGCCACTGTGCTGGTAAGGGTGTAGGGATGTGTTTGATTTTCTACCCTCACAACACACCGCTGTGCTTTGTAGCGACTGACTCCTAACACTTTGGCCCCCTAATCGATAACACAGGGCTCCAAGTTCAACACCAGACTCTTCTGCCTGTTCTATTCTTCTTTTCGCTGCTCCTCCTTCTCTCCTCCTTTCTACACCTCACAGCAGGACCTCTCCACTACGGCACCTGCAGCAACGCAACACCAGGCTTCTAAAGGCTTCTGAAAAGGCTATGACGACAACACAATAGAATCCAGATATGAAGAGAAAAAGAAGAGAAAGAAAGAGAGAGAGAGAGAGAGAGAGAGAGAGGGGTAAAACAGAGAAAAATAATGTTTGGACTTGTGGACGGACGGTCGACTCCCCCTCTCCAATCTCGGAGGGCCCCAGCCCAGTCGGCTGCTGTCGATAATGGAGTGGAGGGTGGAGGGTGACGCTGGGATGGGGAGTGTGTCTGTGTGTTTAACACAGGGATTATCTCGCAAAAAATGTGATGTTTTAACACGCACCAACAGAAGGGAATGTTTGAACATCTACAAAGGCCAAAGGGGACTGGAGCCTGGCGCTCTCCAGTATTTTTCCGTGACATCTTGAGCATTTGGCTTGATAAAAAGGGAAGAAAAAAAAAGTAGCCTACACCGCCCTGGGATAGGCTATCACTCAGTAATAACCATGTTTGAAAGCATTGTGTTCCTGAAAAGGCTGATTAATTACATGGCAGGAAATAAGATCTGAATGTTACATTTCCATCCTCCACAGAGCCAGGGCAGGAATCTGACAGAAATGTTGCTGCTAATTAGACGGTTCATAATGAAAAGCCTAGGTATTAATATCGTCTATTGTTCCCCATCAGCCTAATGAGCTGGAACCTTTTGTTTTCACTGATTAGTTCAGAGGTCGCAGGGTCATTGAAGTGCAGTTGACATCTTTCTATTTCTATCCAAGTTCTTCAAGTTTTTGTTTCCTTAACATACTAGTGGAGAGATACCAATTATGCTTTAAAAGTGCTGTCAAGAGAACTAACATAAAAAACAGAGATAGAGTAACACCCTTTTCATTTATATAATAAAAAATATATATATACTTATTTTTTTGCAAAAAAATGATCTAGTTGCAAGGGGATTGAGGGAAAATAGTCTTCTTTCCTGTGCAGAGTGCAGTATGGGAAGTTTGAACAAGCCAGGATGTTAGAGATAGAAGCTAATGCTTATAGCACCATGTGTGGAGGATGAAGATAGAAACATGCTATTATGTAACCTAGGGCCTCTGACCTATCCTTCAAGGGACACTCTCCCTGCCTCCCTCCCTCCCTCTCCTCCTCCTCCTCCTCCTGTCCTCTCGCACAGTGTCACCAGGCATAAAGAGCCAGTGTGTCAGAGCAGAAAAGAGGGGATGAAGAACTTGAGGGATGTGAGATGACTAATATGAACCTTTCCCCAGGCCTGCAGGGAGGGGGTGGGGGTGGAGGGGGGGGCAGGCGTTTCAGCCAGGGGTGGCTGACACTGTTGATCTTAATCACGGCAGCATGGCCAAGCCAACCGCCCTCCACAGCATGTACAGTATTGATGTACAGGACAGGAGGACAGGCGAAGGTGAGGCCAGGGCAACAGCTCTGGTTACAGAAATGAATAGAGAAGAATCATAACTTCACCTGATTGTATGTTATTAATGCTGTATGCTCCATCCATTTACTGGACAAGAATATCACAGAAAAAGGTATGGAAACATCATCCATGCATTATACAAGTTATGGATTTTAAATGTTTAGTTCTAAACTGAACAGACATTTTGACATCCAAACCATTTCCTCTCAAAACACTGAACCCCTCATGGTGAGATATAAGATAGAGAGTGACATGCTGACATTCAATCGGAGGTCTGATTTATGAGACATATGCTAGGCAGGGCAGGGGAAAAGGAGCCATCAGATCTGTGGGCATCAGACAGCTTTATAATCAGCACACACACACATACACACACGCTGAGGACGGAGTGAAAGATCCCCTCTGCCTCTGAGAAGACAGTTATTTTTCCTCCTCAAAGGCCAGGTTCAAAGATCAAAGCCATGGCAGGATGGGCCGGGGTATGTTATGGCTCGCGTGTCTATCAGGTTACACACTTCACAGAGAGCGGACCATACACAGACGCGCATGGGGGGGGCCAGGCAAGAGGGCACATTGTCACTCTGCGATTATCACCACTGTTGGGATTGGGGGGGATATCATAATTGGGCATTTTTCTTCCATTGACAATGTTTCCACTGAAAATTATCCCATGTGAGAGACCGAAGGGAGTTGTGAGTTTGGTTTGGTTAGGCAACGCATGGGATTGGTCCATAGGTGGCACTGTTGGCTCATGTTATGAGCAGAGTTGTGGAACTTCAAGGATTTAAAGAGAAGAGGGAGGAAGAAAAACAGATTTACTCAGATTCATCACAGCTTCTAAAAAAAAATATGCTTTCATCTATGTTCAAGTGTCATTTGTCAAATAGATTTTAATAACATCTAATTAATTCAAACTGCTAGGATGAATCTTTCAAAATATCACACTTCCAAAACAGAACACATTTTTTATGCTAAAACTGCTCTTTTCCTGTGAGGGTGATTTTACAGCTAATTATTGGACTCCTCTTCGCTGCAACACAATCAAACTCAGCACTAAACCTAAGGTGAATAAAAAACACACCTTTGAATCAACTGGATATTCAAGAGGAAGTGATTGTATTTTCACAGAACCCATAACTGACATAAAAAGGTACCAGTGAGATACTTAAAAAATATAGGCTGGAGACAGAAAATTCACTAACTAAACAAACGTATCTGATCTCAATGTAATTCTCTTAATAGGTTGCGATAACAAACCACCACAATTAGAAAACATATTTCTGAGAAAAGTTGCATGGAGAGTGATTATAGCTCATTACTTAAGGACAAAACGTAACGATACCGATATACAGGTCATTATTGTGGAGTCACTACAATGTTGTTGATCCATCCTCAGTTTTCAACCATCACAGACTCTGTAGCTGTTTTGAAAATCACCAATTGCCTTATGGTAACATCCCTGCGCAGTTTCATTCCTGTCCTGCAGCTCAGTTCAGAAGGTCCACTGTATCTTTCATGTGTTTGGGTGATTTAATATATAATCCACAGCATAATTATTAACTTGACCATGCTTAAAGAGATACTCAAATGTCGGATTTGTTATTGTTACCCATCTGCCAATCGCTGCCCTTCTTTATGAGGCTTTCAAAAAGCTCACTGGTCTTTGTAGTTAAATCTGTGCTTGAAATTCAATACTTGACTGAGGGACCTTACAGATGTTCAAAAATCATGTCAACACGTATTATTTCACACACAGTGAGTACATGTCATTTATTATGTGATTTGTTATGCCAGATTTTACTCCTGAACTAATTTATGTTTGCATAAACAAAGGAGCTGAATACTTACGCAACAACTATATTCTAGTTATGAATTTTTTATTTGTCAAAATCTTCCACTTTGACATCAGAGCTTTTTGTGTATTTTTACAATTAAATCCATTTTAATCCCACTTTGTAACACAAAATATGAAGAATGTGAAGAAATGTGAAGAATAATTTTTCATGGCACTGTATCTGCCGAAATGAAAAAGTGTTATTTTTCCAAACTGAATTCTAATAAATTGCCATCCAGAAGAGCAATTGAACAATAACTATGCTTCAAATGTTGATTTCATACTATGTGACAATAATGACACAAAGAGAATGACCACAAGTGTTCAGATCAGCATGTAATTCCCTTTTTTCATCTTATTTATTGAATTATCATCCGGTACCAATATATCTGTAAAAGGCCAATATCAGCCAATAATATCGGTGAACCAATATATTGGTTGGGCTCTAGGTTGCAGGTCTGTGCCCTCCACGGTTAACTGTGAGAGAGGTAAACACAGTGAGGACTGGCTGTCTGCTGGGCCCTGCTGGCCTGGCCTTTGGCCCTAACAAGGGACGGGGTCACGTCAGCCCTGCCCTGGAAATGGAAAATGAGCAAAACCTAGCAATCACAGAGCCAGCCATCACAGACCAGGGACAGGGTAGGGTGAGGGGTGTAAAGAGTAGGGTGAGGAGTGTAAAGACTATGACACTTACAGTGGGGTCCATAATTATTGACACCCTTGTTTGATAAAGATGAGCAAAAAAGACTGAATAAAATAAATAATGCAAATACTGACCAATATTGTACGCTCATAAAAATTTTAAAAAGTATATATATTATTTTCTAAAATTGTTCAGAGAAAGAGATTTTGTTGAACAATTACTAAAATAAATGCAAACAGATAGAGGGGTCAAAATGACTAACACCCCTTTTTTCAATAGTCTAGCACCCTCCCCTTGTGAGAATAATGACACTGAGATAGAACGAGAGAGAAAATAGAGCTCTCTGGTCAAGCACACCAGTGGTGGGTTTGACGTCGAAATGAATGCATAAATGGAAAATAACCCCCATACCTACTGAAAACTATGGTGGATCTTTGATGTTATGGTGCTATTTTGATTCCACTGGTCCTGGGGCCCTTGTTAAGGTCAACGGCATCATGAACTTTACCCAGGCCAGTACCAGGATATTTTTGCCAAAAACCTGGTTGCCTCTGTCAGGAGGTTGAAAATTGGTCACAAGTGGAACTTCCAACAAGACAATAACCCCAAGCACAAATCAAAATCCACAAAGAAATGGTTAATTGGCCACAAAATCAACATTTTGCAAAGGCCATCTCAGTCTCCGGACTTGAAACCCATTGAAAACTTGTGGTTTCAAATGAAGAGCGCAGTCCATAAGCGCAAACCAAGGATATTAAGGATCTAGAAGGATTCTGAATGGAGGAATGGTCTAAGATCCCTCCGAATGTGTTCTCCAACTTGTATTTTTTTGGGGAAAAAGGCTCAGAGCAATTATCCTCACAAAGTGACATACTGAAATGTATTAAAAATCAGGGGTGTCTTATGCTCAGCATATGTGGGAACTCCTTCAAGACTGTTGAAAACGCATTCCAGGTGAAGCTGGTTGAGAGAATGCCAAGAATGTGCAAAGCTGTCATCAAGGCAAAGGGTGGCTACTTTGAAGAATCTCAAATACGGAACACATTTTGATTTGTTAAATTATTTTTGGTTACTACATGATTCCATATGCGTTATTTCATACACGTTATTTCATAGTTTTGATCTCTTCACTACTATTCTACAATGTAGAAAATAGTCAAAACAAAAGAAAAACACTTGAACAAGTAGATGTGTCCAAACTTTAGCCTGGTAATGTGTATGTATGTATCAAATACTTTTTTCCCCTCACTATATATATATATATATATATATATACACACTATATAAAAAGTATTTGATCCCCTGCTGATTTTGTACGTTTGCCCACTGACAAAGAAATGATCAGTCTATAATTTTAATGGTAGGTTTATTTGAATAGTGAGAGACAGAATAACAACAACAAAAAATCCAGAAAAACGCATGTCAAAAATGTGAAATTGATTTGCATTTTAATGAGGGAAATAAGTATTTGACCCCCTCTCAATCAGAAAGATTTCTGGCTCCCAGGTGTCTTTTATACAGGTAACGAGCTGAGATTAGGAGCACACTCTTAAAGGGAGTGCTCCTAATCTCAGTTTGTTACCTGTATAAAAGACACCTGTCCACAGAAGCAATCAATCAGATTCCAAATTCTCCACCATGGCCAAGGCTAAAGAGCTCTCCAAGGATGTCAGGGACAAGATTGTAGACCTACACAAGGCTGGAATGGGCTACAAGACCATCGCCAAGCAGCTTGGTGAGAAGGTGACAACAGTTGGTGCGATTATGCGCAAATGGAAGAAACACAAAAGAACTGTCAATCGCCCTCGGCCTGGGACTCCATGCAAGATCTCACCTCGTGGAGTTGCAATGATCATAAGAACGGTGAGGAATCAGCCCAGAACTACACGGGAGGATCTTGTCAATGATCTCAAGCCACCTGGGACCATAGTCACCAAGAAAACAATTGGTAACACGCTACGCCGTGAAGGACTGAAATCCTGCAGCGCCCGCAAGGTCCCCCTGCTCAAGAAAGCAGATATACATGCCCGTCTGAAGTTTGCCAATGAACATCTGAATGATTCAGAGGACAACTGGGTGAAAGTGTTGTGGTCAGATAAGACCAAAATGGAGCTCTTTGGCATCAACTCAACTCGCCGTGTTTGGAGGAGGAGGAATGCTGCCTATGACCCCAAGAACACCATCCCCACCGTCAAACATGGAGGTGGAAACACTATGCTTTGGGGGTGTTTTTCTGCTAAGGGGACAGGACAATTTCACCGCATCAAAGGGACGATGGACGGGGCCATGTACCATCAAATCTTGAGTGAGAACCTCCTTCCCTCAGCCAGGGCATTGAAAATGGGTCGTGGATGGGTATTCCAGCATGACAATGACCCAAAACACACAGCAACAAAGGAGTGGCTCAAGAAGAAGCACATTAAGGTCTTGGAGTGGCCTAGCCATAGAAAATCTGTGGAGGGAGCTGAAGGTTCGAGTTGCCAAATCTCAGCCTCGAAACCTTAATGACTTGGAGAAGATCTGCAAAGAGGAGTGGGACAAAATCCCTCCTGAGATGTGTGCAAACCTGGTGGCCAGTTGGACAAGAAACGTCTGACCTCTGTGATTGCCAACAAGGGTTTTGCAACGAAGTACTAAGTCATGTTTTGCAGAGGGGTCAAATACTTATTTCCCTCATTAAAATGCAAATCATTTTATAACATTTTTGACATGCATTTTTCTGGATTTTTTGGGGGTTATTCTGTCTCTCACTGTTCAAATAAACCTACCATTAAAATGATAGACTGATCATTTCTTTGTCAGTGGGCAAACGTACAAAATCAGCAGGGGATCAAATACTTTTTCCCCCTCAATGTATATTATATTAATATTAATATATATATATAGAGAGAGAGAGAGAGAGAGAGAGCAAGAGAGACAGAGAGAGAGATACTGAGAGCGAGCGAGAGAGACCACACCACTATCGTTAGATAACCTGCCTATACCACACCACTACCGTTAGATAACCTCCCTATACCACACCACTATCGTTAGATAACCTCCCTATACCACACCACTACCATTAGATAACCTCCCTATACCACACCACTACCATTAGATAACCTCCCTATACCACACCACTATCGTTAGATAATCTAATGGTAGTGGTGTGGTATAGGGAGGTTATCTCCCTATACCACACCACTATCGTTAGATAACCTGCCTATACCACACCACTATCGTTAGATAACCTCCCTGTACCACACCACTACCGTTAGATAACCTCCGTATACCACACCACTATCGTTAGATAACCTCCCTATACCACACCACTACCGTTAGATAACCTCCCTATACCACACCACTACCATTAGATAACCTCCCTATACCATACCACTACCGTTAGATAACCTCCCTATACCACACCACTATCGTTAGATAACCTCCCTATACCACACCACTATCGTTAGATAACCTCCCTATACCACACCACTATCGTTAGATAACCTCCCTATACCACACCACTATCGTTAGATAACCTCCCTATACCACACCACTACCATTAGATAGTCTCCCTATACCACACCACTACCGTTAGATAACCTCCCTATACCACACCACACCACTACCATTAGATAACCTCCCTATACCACACCACTACCATTAGATAACCTCCCTATACCACACCACTACCATTAGATAACCTCCCTATACCACACCACTACCATTAGATAAACTCCCTATACTACCATTAGATAAACTCCCTATACCACACCACTACCATTAGATAACCTCCCTATACCACACCACTACCGTTAGATTATCTCCCTATACCACACCACTATCGTTAGATAACCTCCCTATACCACACCACTACCATTAGATAACCTCCCTATACCACACCACTATCGTTAGATAACCTCCCTATACCACACCACTACCGTTAGATAACCTCCCTATACCACACCACTATCGTTAGATAACCTCCCTATACCACACCACTACCATTAGATAAACTCCCTATACCACACCACTACCGTTAGATAACCTCCCTATACCACACCACTACCGTTAGATAACCTCCCTATACCACACCACTATCGTTAGATAACCTCCCTATACCACACCACTACCGTTAGATAACCTCCCTATACCACACCACTACCATTAGATAACCTCCCTATACCATACCACTACCGTTAGATAACCTCCCTATACCACACCACTATCGTTAGATAACCTCCCTATACCACACCACTATCGTTAGATAACCTCCCTATACCACACCACTATCGTTAGATAACCTCCCTATACCACACCACTATCGTTAGATAACCTCCCTATACCACACCACTACCATTAGATAGTCTCCCTATACCACACCACTACCGTTAGATAACCTCCCTATACCACACCACACCACTACCATTAGATAACCTCCCTATACCACACCACTACCATTAGATAACCTCCCTATACCACACCACTACCATTAGATAACCTCCCTATACCACACCACTACCATTAGATAAACTCCCTATACTACCATTAGATAAACTCCCTATACCACACCACTACCATTAGATAACCTCCCTATACCACACCACTACCGTTAGATTATCTCCCTATACCACACCACTATCGTTAGATAACCTCCCTATACCACACCACTACCATTAGATAACCTCCCTATACCACACCACTATCGTTAGATAACCTCCCTATACCACACCACTACCGTTAGATAACCTCCCTATACCACACCACTATCGTTAGATAACCTCCCTATACCACACCACTACCATTAGATAAACTCCCTATACCACACCACTACCGTTAGATAACCTCCCTATACCACACCACTACCGTTAGATAACCTCCCTATACCACACCACTATCGTTAGATATCCTCCCTATACCACACCACTACCATTAGATAAACTCCCTATACCACACCACTACCATTAGATAACCTCCCTATACCACACCACTACCGTTAGATAACCTCCCTATACCACACCACTATCGTTAGATAACCTCCCTATACCACACCACACCACTACCGTTAGATAACCTCCCTATACCACACCACTACCATTAGATAACCTCCCTATACTAGAGAGTGATGATAGGCTGATAGTTGGCTCATAGACTGTGACACATGTCATGTAGTTTAGCGTAACTCTCTCTGAACCTTGAAGTGTAGTCACAAGTATGTCTGATGAGACTGTATGGCATTGTATAAAGGGGGTCCTTGATATCAACAGACTAAGCTACTTCTAAGAACTGATTGCAGAGTAAATAGGTTGGTCTTATAGGCTACCAGTGTAGTCTCTTTAGCCAACTAATTTTCTGTTGCCTCATCTTGCTAAAACACTAGCAATGCAACTCCTCTTATCTGTCCCCATGTCCCACTCACTCCTCCATGTTGAGGTTTACCTGAACCATCTTCAGTAGGTGGTAGAGGTCTTCCACTTCGTCTCCCTCTGTCTGGCTGTAGTCTCTCCCAGTGTCCAGGCTGGAGCCCTGGATGGTGCGTCTGTACAGGGGCAGATCCATAGCCTCAGCATACAGGTCTATGGCCTGGTGCCCCACCGTCTGATACATGTAGCTGTCCAACTCATCTAACACAGGGGATGGATAACAGAAGTTCATTCATTTACAGTATTACTGTTCCACTTTGGCAAGGCACATCTCTTGGGGGAAACATTGACCAATACTTTAATTTTGTTTTAAGTACCCACACATACAGGAGGAAAAACAGGTAGACATCTCACCCTTGTTAGCAGGACGCAGGTTGGCCAGCGCTACTATCTGGTGTCCAGCAGCAACACATTTCATCATGTTAAAACAGCTGTCTTTACCTCCACTGCAACAATACAGTCAGAGGGATTAATACATTCACTACATGAAGGTGCAACTATGTAAATAGCCGTATCACTGTCACTATGATCAGAAACATACGAATGTTAGGGTGATTTCCTTTAGAGTTCTATAATGAAATGCAAGTTCATCTTACTTGCATGTATTCAGAATGTTATGAACCTTTATTTCTGTAACGAATAACGATGCATGCTATTTCCCCCACACTTCATCTTAAACTAACAAAGTACAGGATATATCTACCTAGTTAGCAAGCAACACATCCTTCTCAGATAGCTAGCTAGAAAACGTGGATAGAACAGGAGCTGTGACAGCAATGACTCAGGCTTACCTTATCAACGCGACTACTTTCATTTTCTTTATGCAATATTTCTGTAGACATAAACAGTTACTAAATGCACAATTGGATAATGTTATCTATGTTTCGTTTACTCTGAATATGTGTACAGCATAGCAACCAGTCACAGCAGCAGTTCGACATGTACACAAAAACTCATGTGAGCAAGCACTTCCTGGTTGAAAGGACCTTTATGAATGAAGCTGTCCTGTGGGGTGCCTGATTTAAAATGAAACATTTATTACAATGAACACTTTGCTCGGTAATGTTAAAATATATATATATATATATATATATATATATATATATATATATATATATATATCCGTGGGTGCAAGTTTCTACAGTCCTGAAGGTCTACATATGAGCTGCTAACATGTTATACTACAATATAATTAATAGATTTGCAGTTGATAGTTTTCTGTAGGACTGTTTGGTGATCAACCAAATGTGGAGATTCTGATTGTGCATGTGTTGTGATGAGAAAGTCAACCAAAGACGGCCATCCCAAACTCTTTGGCTGAATTAGTTAATGACCCCTTCAGTTTTCCTCACTGCTCAATTCCACAGTAACAGAATTACGCTGATATTCACATTGTTCACTTTAAAATGTATGCCAATAAATTTCAGTTGATTTCAAAGTTTAACAAACCATACAACTCTATGCACAAGGACTACTTTTAACAATTTACACAGAACATTTTACGAAAACAAATTTCCTTGAAGTACAGCGCAGATGCAAAGCTTGTATGATGGTTTGTGCTGTTGGTTCCATCATTCTGTTACCAAATTTTGCGTCTGCACTGCTCTTCAAATAAATGTATTTTTGAAAAAAGTTCTGTGTAGTCCTTGTGCATAGAGTTGTATGGTTTGTTAAACTTTTAAATCAATGGACTTTGTTTGGCATACATTGCCCCCCTGGTAAATTGACACAAGCTCAAAATAACTTCCTCGGCATACACATCGCAGACAAACTGAAATGATCCACCCACACAGACAGTGTGGTGAAGAAGGTGCAACAGCGGCAGGGGCAGCAGGTAGCCTAGTGGTTAGAGCGTTGGACAAGTAACCGAAAGGTTGCAAGATTGAATCCCCGAGCTGACAAGGTGAAAATCTGTCGTTCTGCCCCTGAACAAGGCAGTTAACCCACTGTTCCTAGGCCGTCATTGAAAATAAGAATTTGTTCTTAACTGACTTACCTAGTTAAATAAAAATAAAAAGTTTTTTTAAAAGGCTCTCCAGCAGGTGGTGTGGTCTGCACAAGGCATCACTGGGGGCAAACTACCTGCCCTCCATGACACCTACAGCACCTGATGTCACAGGAAGGCCAAAAAGATCATCAAGGACATCAACCACCTGAGCCACTGCCTGTTCACGCCACTGCCTGTTCACACCGCTACCATCCAGAAGGCGAGGTCAGTACAGGTTCATCAGAGCTGGGACTGAGAGACTGAAAAACAGCTTCTATCTCAAGGCCATCAGACTGCTCAACAGCAATCACTAACTCAGAGAGGCTGCTGCCTACATTGAGACCCAGTCACTGGCCACTTTAATAAATGGATCACTAGTAACTCTATACAATGCCACTCTAAATAATGCCACTTTAATAATGTTTACATATCTTACATTACTCATATCACATGTATATACTGTACCTTATACCATCTATTGCACCTTGCCTATTGCCGCTCAGCCATCGCTCATCCATATACTTACATGTACATATTCTCATTCACCCCTTTAGATTTGTGTGTATTAGGTAGTTGTTGGGGAATTGTTAGATTACTTGTCAGATATTACTGCACTGTTGGAACTAGAAGCACAAGCATTTCACTACACTCGCATTAACATCTACACACCATGTGTATGTGACAAATAAAATTTGATTTTATGATTTGTTTCAATGAACAACCTCCTTCCATGTTCACTTAAATGATTCATTTTGAGTTGGTTATTTGTTTAGTACAGGCCTGTCGTGTTATTCACAATAATCCCTGGGCTGTTATGCCGTATTGCTTAATTATATTATTAGTTATTAGCCTATTTAAAAAATTCCACAAATAGGTTGAAAGGGGTATAGCCCAAGACAAGTCCAGAAAATAAAACCCCTCACCCGCTCTCCCCATAAACGTGTAGCCATAGAGACAGACAGCCCAAACCAAACATCCATGCTATGGTATTCACACAGGTTGTGCTTTTTTCCCCGGGGGAAGGCTGTGGCTTAAAGAAACCTTTTGATGCTCTTTTTGCTATCTGTTGTTGTGCCAGAGTAGAATAATTGCACTGCTGGGGTGTGTTTCCCTCACCTTCTGCCCCTAAGCAGGCCAAATGCAACTGGTTTTGTCTGAATGTACAAAATTGAAGAAGACATCTTCTCAACCCACTGCTTTTTGCTATGTTCCTTTCTCTTGTTCTGTTTTTGCTTTTTGAAAGCGGAGCAAAGCCTCAGACCTGAGGATGTGCTCCTTTCACCCTTAAAGAAATCCTTCCATACCATATTCGTATTCATTCCTTTACACTTGTGTGTATAAGGTAGTTGTTGTGGAATTGTTAGGTTATATTACTTGTTAGATATTACTGCATGGTCAGAACTAGAAGCACAAGCATTTCACTACACTTGCATTAACATCTGCTAACCATGTGTATGTGACAAATACATTTGATTTGATTTTTGAGTGTGTAGGTATAGCCTGGTGGTGCAGACACTGAAATACATACATTGGCTAGAGGTCACTGGTAGTATCAACCTTGTGTTAAGGCAAATGATTGCATTACTAAAATCATTCCAATTGATTTTAGCATGCAAATACAGTCTGCAAATGCAGGGTGGAAATGATTTAATATTGCTTTTCAACTTTTTTCTGATTGTGAATAAGATAGGAGTAAATGGATAAATGAATGAGATTTTGATAAAATGTAATCAATATACCCAAAAACAAGGTATTATTATGTGAAAATGGTACTGTATTTTCTTAGCCTTCTCAGTTGAAAAGCTGCCCTTTCTCCTAGAGAACACCGCCCAATAGCTCTGTTTGTCCTTCAGTTTTGTAAACTCATAAATATATCAGCACCAATTTTCCAATTGTGTTGGTAATTCTTCACCACACAGCTTCATTGCTTCTGGTCATTTCCCAATAATGCCCATCGGCTCTGACCAATGCAAATTATCTCACTTATCAGCTGCAGTTTATTAAGTAAATTATCATCCAGACAAATTAATAAAGAAGTGTGTTCTGTTTTTTAGGCATAAAAGAGTGTTTTATGTCATTTTTGTTGGTGCGAGGGGGATAAAAAGTGTTGATGGGTCGTGCAACCAAGACATAGGCAATGACGTGAATATGAGACGCATAAATATGGAAGCAAGGCGGAGGAAATGGAACCATTGGCCTTTCCTTAAAAGAGCATGTGAATTATGACAAGTGATTTACACATATTACACACACAAAAAAAATTTGTGCACAAAGACACAAAAATCTTTCGGTGTAATGAGAAAGTAAGGCTGAAATCACGGGCCGATAAATGAAGTGCCAGGACAGGCCACTCAAGGCTGCACATGGAGGGAAAAGAACATAAACGCATCTTTCTCTTTGTATTCTTTTCAATAGACAGTCCCTATACTACACAGATGCTAGAAATAGTGAAATATGTTGACATTATGTGTACCTTAGTGCTAGGATTCAATTTATACAATGATACCAAATCAATTTGCATTTTGTTTTAATAATATATCATCACTAGACTAATGACAAAAGGATATACAAAGGATATACAAGGGAATGACAAACGTTGTAGGTCAGCTGTGCAATGAAACTGAACTCTTTAAAGCGTTTAAAATGATTGTATTTTCTCAGGGGGCAGACTTCATTTCCAAACATTCACAGTAAGAGAATAGAGTCAGGTTCTATTCTTCTCCCGGTGCACATATTTGAATAACCATTTCCCTTTACGTTAGTGTGTATCAGTAACCTTCCTAAAGCGTGCTCTGCTTAAACTCAAGCCATTCCAGAGTCCAGATTCTGACTTTGTGCAGAACTCAATTTGGGTTCCAATTCTTCATAAGGCCACAAACACAAAGCAGAAGCGGCTTGTGATTAGCTTCCAGATCAAGCCTGGTGTATCCCCCTGACCAATGAGAAGCTGAGGGTACAGAACCAGAACACCTGGCGGTCTGTTTGTGTTGAACTTCCTGCTCTCTCAGACTCAGGCCTCACTAACGCATATTAGTGGTTGAAGCCATCCAAACAACATCACAGCATTTAGCCTACCTGGCAGGGATCAATTTGAGTTCCTATTGAGTTCAGCAGCACACACAGCACACGCTTGTGAGCTCTTATAGAAAACTTTGATAGAAATTAGTTAATATTCACCAAGGGGTCATTGGTTGAATATTGTGACAGTTCCAAAACATTGTTGATGTTTATTTGACATTTTAATGTGAGATAGACAGACATTTTGAAGGCAGCTCTGTGTATCTTTAACTCAGCCCCACTGTGATGTCTCCTTGATCAAGAGGCTCATTTTCCAATGCACTATCAACATAATGATGCCTCTTTAGGGCCAAACCACATCCAAATCAGTTAGTAAACAACCAAAATGGGGATCTGTACACATTTTTACAGACAATTAACTGTTACCACGAGGGGCCCAAATGGATTAGTAGACTCATTAATGTCTTAGGCTAATGCGCCCTTGATTAGAAATGTGAGGAAACGTGATCCAAATTGTGTTTGATCTCAGAGCGATGCTTAAAAAGGCCCCTCAGCTGGATAACAATGATTGAGATTGCTGGAAATCCCCCCAGAAAATGTCCTGCTTTTATACCTTTATTTTATTTGGCGGAAAAGCCGATGCTTTTGTAAATGCGAGCGGATGAGGTTGATGAAAATTGTCTTCCTTCTTGAAGGCTCCCTTTTTTCTGCCTCCACTGAAAGCTCTCAAATCATTGGTTTGAGTGAAGTGTTTATCAGTGTTTGTCTCCTCCAGCTCTGTTTTTGGTGTGGAAAACCTCAGAATCATTTTGAAGGGGATGATGCTGTTGTGAATATGATTAGGTGGGGCTTGCGTTCATAAATCTCAAATATCCTCCATGCCGCACAAACGTGGATGTTAATTCATGTCCAAAGGGAACCCTATCCCATTCAGGGATTGTATAGGGATTCTGGGAGCCAATCACATACGTTGAATTAATTAATGATAATCTTATAGAGCATTAATCATGAGCTGTGGACATTCTCAACACAAGAGAAAGAGAAACGTTTCGACCAAGCATCCCTAAGTACAAATGTGATTTTCTATGAATATTTTCCTGATTTTAAATTGTCTTTGATTTTCCTTCCAAAATCCCAGAATCAAATTAAGAGTGCAGTTCTGTTCCCCTTGTGAAGCGCCAGCCAAGTGGATGTGGTCGATTAAAGTACACCATTCTGCTAATTATAAGGCAGCCAGGGAAAACGACATGCACTCTATGTGCCTACTGTCACCTGACTGCTGCCAAACACAATTTTGTACACAAGGGCCTTAATGTTTTACAGAGACACCCTCAAAGGCCTTGTCCTGATTATCAGCCAGGGTAAGAACACTAATGATACTTCCTGATTTGATTTCTTTTTTCTTATTCTTTACTACTCTGTGTACTCTGTCATAAGTATAGACAGCCTAGAATACAGAAACTCATCACTCCACTTCAGAAAAAAAAATGAAGATGAATTGCACAGTACAAACTGGCAGCTGATAACTAACCTAAAGTTGTGGCATCACAATAATAGTAGGAATTCTATCACTCTTTTTGTAGAAATGTAACATTAGACAACTGTAACACTTGGGACTTTACTTGCTGCCAATGAATCATCCCCAGATCTCTTAGCGGGATAGCGAAATTAAGACGTCTGCTCTCTGATATACAATACCGCGAACGGCTTCACTTGCGCCCGACAAACACAATCTTAATCCAGGAAATAGCTTGCAATCAGAATATTGGAGCTGACATCAGAGGTAGCCACAAATGCGATCCCCACACACCCTCCCGAGCTTCAAATGTCTTCCCGGCCCTGTTATGGGTTTCCCGCATGATGAAGTGTGACACTCTGCAAACACAAAAGCCTCAGCCCTCTCGTGGGTCCACTTTGCTTTTCTTGGATTGCCCCAGCCCGCCCAATGCCAAGTCAACTTGACTCTTGTCAGAATGGGCCCCATATCTATGAAGAGTGTGTGTGAGGTGTACAGTGTGTGTGTGTGTTCAATTCAACGTCAATTCCACGTTGGTTCATTGTAATTTCATTGAAATTAAGTGGAAACAACGTTGATTCAACCAGTATATGCCCTGTGGGTTTTGAGTGTGGATATCTTGTCACAGGGCACTGCCTCGGATGTGGTTTGTGTGTGTATGTGTGTGTGTGTGTGTGTGTGTGTGTGTGTGTGTGTGTGTGTGTGTGTGTGTGTGTGTGTGTGTGTGTGTGTGTGTGTGTGTGTGTGTGTGTGTGTGTGGTGTGTATGAGCTGTTTTGGAGCCCACACTGAGATTATACGATCTGCTTCCTAATCAAAGCCACCACCTGCTCTGCATCGGGGGCCAGCACCTGCTCTGCATCGGGGGATGCTGCCAGTCTAAAGCCCCACTCATTCTCATTTGACTGTCCCTACTCTCTCCTCCATGAGATTTGGAGGGACTTAGAAGCTTTAGGAGGACCACTTTACTTCAATCAGCCATGTAGTTTGACTCACTGGTGAATAATGCAGTTATATATTGGAGTTCAGTTTCTAACATTTTCCCTGACTCTGAAGACCGAACCCATTCTCTATTGGTGAAACAGACACATTTTTTTGTTTCTCTCCCTGCCAACTGATGAAACACCTGAAGTAGCTGTCAACATCCAATATCTCTTTAGTGCCTCAGTCATTCTGACAAATTCAATAAAAACTTGTTTTATCCTAATATACTGTGGCCTGGTCATATAGCCTCTCCCTTTCTTAGGTCACCTGCCCTAGCCTAGTCTCGGCTAAGCTAACTAGCTTTCCACCAGAACACAACCCGTCTGGGTCTGCCATTTGTCTTGTGGTTTTGAGCCGTGGCTATTTCTCTAACACGGAGTCCAATGTCAACACAGGCACTATAAATATCCAGCCGGGCAGAAGTAAGCCTCCTATGAAGGAGGAATAGGAAGAGAGGGAGGAGTAGAAGGAGATTGCGGAGAGGGAGGAAGACAAGGAGAAAGCGCTTGATCTGTGGACGCAGTTTAGTGATCTAATATTTAATCACATCCTGGACTGGGGTGACGGCATGAAGAAGGGGGAACCAGGACTAGCTGTACTGTAAGTGCAGGAAAACCGCAGGAGCCACATGGAAAAAATTATAATCCGCAATCAGTGTTACTGTATTCTGAGAGCTGCTTCAGTCTGGACCATGAACGTTGAGGGCCTTTGAGAGAGTTCAGCTAGACTGCTCATCTGATGATTTACAGTATGAATCATTGACTTTTGGTTGACTTTGCATGTGCCAAAAGCATTAAATAGGGTCTAATAGTGTACATATTTATTGAAGACTCAGAAGGAGCTACCATACAAATCTGACTTGAGTTTGAGATTCATAGAAACACTTTCACACAGATACACTGTGCACCAAGAGGGTTAACCGACCAACCAATCGCTCTAAATCTCCGGTGAGCATTGTGTGAGAGATGGCCTCCGATCATTCAGAACCATTTCTAAACCTGTGACTAACCATAAATAACAAACAAAAGCCAAGGCCTCCTGCGACCACTGCTGCCGCATTACCGTCCTCGCCGCCAGATGAGAAACGGTCCGCCAGGCGGGACATGACCTCAAGTTTATGGCCTAAAACCTGTTGATCCCAGGCGATTGATTGTCAACCCGGTTAAAAGAGAGAGCCCCCGCTGATACCCCGCCAACCACTGTCTTGTCTGTCTCAGGGAGAAACAAAAGTAATTCTGTCAGCGATTCTGCCATGAGAAGCACACCAGTGGCCTCTGCCTGGCTTTTATGGGGTGAATTCCATACACTGGGCCCAATATTCTTGGCTGCTGGAGTCCTGTGATTAAAGTGTATACAAAAGGAGGCAGCTCCACTAAAACGCAGTGATTTAGAGAGCTGTCACCCCAGTTCAGACGGGGCAAGAAGTTCAGGCCCCAGTAGGAGGCTTGTAATAAAAATTAAACAAGGAATCATACAGGAGCGGACAGTGCTGGGGGGGGGGGGGGGGGCAGGAAAGGGTTGTCTGGAGGGGTGTGTGTTTGTGTGTGTGTGTGTGTGTGTTTGTGTAAAGTCCTTAAATGCCCCACTCACACTGGATAGGATCGAGAAAGACACAGCATCGCAAAAAGCCATGACACACCATTGACCTCCCCGTGACCTTGTAAAAACCTTGACCTCATATTTTCCACCTATTCCCCCTATGCAGGATTCATCTGGCCGGCTAAAAGGAGGGGTCTGATACCTTCAAGTACCAGCCGGCTATAAAAGATACATCCTGATGTAGCTTCCTCTGTTGTGTTTATTAGCCCTCCTTCCCCTCCTCTCTCTACCTCCTCCATCTCCGCTAACCTCCAGCACCACACCCATCCCAGCTCCTTGCCTGCTAGCCCTTGGCTAACCCCTGATATCCCGGGTTCAGGCTAGGGTCAGCAGACTCCCAGCAGTGGGCGTGTGCCTCAGAGGATTCGATCCATGCAGGACAAATGTAGGAGACCCTGGGAGTCCTCTGATGTTCTCTGGAGCTTCCCAAGAGGGAGGGGCCTTCTGCTTGTTTACGACATCTTCGATTCAGATGGTGAGATGGGGTGTATATTATGAGTACAGTACTGGAGAGTACAGTACAGTGCATACAGATGTCCCATGTAAAAGAACACTGTTATTCCCTAACATTACTGTCAAAGGGCAAGCTGTGAGATGGGCCAGCTGTACTGGAGGAGTAGAGAGAGGGGGGTGGAGGGGTTTGTGACCTCAGTACATACGGGGTCCAAACTCCTCTCTATCTCTCACCATAATTGGGAAGCATAGGGATTGTGCAGAAGTTTATTTAACCTTTATTTAACTAGGAAAGTCAGTTAAGAACAAATTCTTATTTACAATGACGGCCAACAGTGTGTATGTGTGTATGCTTGTGTGCATGCATTTGGATGTGTGTGCATTTATGTGTGTGAGAGAAAAGCGTTGCCATGCCAGATACCATGTCCCCTTTCTCGCTCTCCTCTCCTCTTGAGGAAGAGCCTGCTCTCTCGGAGATGGCTGATGCAAGAGGCTGGTATCCGCTGCTTCCTGCTCACTGCTTCCTGATCGCTGCTTCCTGATCGCTGCTTCCTGATCGCTGCTTCCTGCTGTAGGACAAAGAGAGCACACACAGGGGACCAGGCAGCACACACACTCCTCATGCCAGCTCACCTCATGTGTTCACAATACATGCGTGTGAATCCCTGCCCTGGCACTATCCACTCGTATTTACACACCTCTCGTCTCTCTCTCTCTCTCTCTCTCTCTCTCTCTCTTTTTTTTCTCTCACTCTTTTCTCTCTCTCTTTTCTCCCTCTTTTCTCTCTCTCTTTTCTCTCTCTAACATTGAAAAAATCTTTCAAGAGGATATGAAATACCGTAAATACTATTCCACTATTGTGTCACAGCCTGTTGCTGAAAGCATATTATTTGCTAAGCAACAATAATGGCAACAATGACAACAAACACTAAAGTACTATAATGACAACAAACACTAAAGTACCATAATGACAACAAACACTAAAGTACCATGCTGGAAATAAATATATTACAAAGTGTACATGGACACATCCACAATTGAGAATGCTGAAATGTAAACAATAACATCCGAAAATGTACTTCAGAAACTGGGGTTCTTTAGAATAACAAATGCTTTCTCCTTAGGGACCCCCTGATGGTTCCATTTTTCACCCGGGATAACCTGCTAATTTTTACTGCTCAATGTCCTCCACTCAACCTATGTCACTAAGTCATACACACGCCGCCACTGCCTGATATATGAGCTGGGACTATGATGTCAGCGAAAAACACTTTCAATAATTGCTTTGATGAATATCCTCAACCTTCCAAAACCTTGCGTTCCCCAGCCAGCCTGCATCTCTCCCTGTAAAGTTCATCTCTCAGCTCACTCTCAACTGTTGAAGCCATCCAAGTGATATATTGCCCTCTGCCATCCCTGTTTTCCAATGCGCACTATTTACATTCGATCAAATTAAGAGGCTACCAGCCTCATGTGCATAAACATAAAATTACCATAAATTAAAGAGGGAAAGAGAGTGTGTGCAGCATCAGTGTTGAGTGTTTAATTGGTGTATTTGGCCTGTGCTCTCAGAGAAGTGCATTTCTTTTCTTTATGGTTGGTCTGATGACCACACAGTTTGTCCAGTCGGTCTGGCCTCTCCTTAGACAAATGTATGTGTGTACAGAAGTAGGATCTTAATTTGATCATTCTTTTGCTGCTGAGAATTTTGGAGTGTATTTTAGTTTTAAACAGGCTTCTAAAGTTTGTAATTGGTTTCAGTGTCTCAGCCCACGGCCTCAGATCCCAACAGTTGGTTGTACTGTAAGCGTCTGCATATAGAAGGCCCTCACAGGGGAGCATGTCTGTTCCTGCTGTGTGATTGTTCAGGATCAATTGAAATGGATATATACACAGGGAGGGGTCTGGAGGGCTGAGAGGCAAGAGGGGGCCTTGGACTGATCCTAGAGGGCCTGGGGCAGTAACTGACGTGTCATAGTCACCATTCTAAATGAATAGGGGGGTTGTAGTATTCCTTTACGTGGCTTCAGAGAAAATAAACGTTCACTTCCTGGATGCTGATGGAGAAATGCAGATAGCTGTATGGAAATGTGTCACGCACTTGCCGCCGGCCAAATGGTGCTGTGCCCTGAGTGCAACAGCTCTAGGATACAGTGAGCTACATCAGAGATGAACAACCAGTGGATAGAATTCTGATCTCCAAGCAATCATGGTTCAGGATGTAAAAAAACAAAGTCATGTGATTTCATTTAATATTTCTGTATATGTACTATATTTCTTCTAGGGGAGTACTGGATTGGCTGGGAAGGAGACTGGCTCCTCTCCATGTTAGAACGAGGCCCGGCAGTGATGGCAGTGATGGTCTTAGTGTAACAAATTGATAGGAGTCAATTAAGTGTCTATTATTAACCTCCTATGGTTCACTGTCAATTAGCTGTCCCATTAACTCTGGAACACTGTACACTGTATGTATTTAACTCTGGGGGGATCCACCATGCCTTGGCAGACATCTCTTCCATAGTCATAAAGACGACACCGAAAGGATGACTTTAAAGCAAATGAAATTCAATTAGACGTAATTAAACGGTTAAGGTCATTTGTACCTCTGGTTCTGGCTCTTAGGTGATTCATCGTAATAATAAGGTACATTACGGCAGCGTTTGTAGATTAATCATAAATTCACCACACTTATATTACCATCTTAAACCAAGTGCACAAAGAAGGTTTTTATCCTGGTAATTGTCATATTAATGATGATATTACTCTCCGTTTTGGGTCTGGGTTAGGGTTGATAGGAAATGACTTCTACCCATAAGAGGCGTGGGGAATCTAGATACAGCAGGATAAGATTTGGATCAGGGATGAAGCATAGTCTTTCCTCTGTTCTAGGCGATTAGAGAAAAAAACTAAATAGTATTTAAGGCACCATTTCAGATCCATCCTTCAAATACAGGGACAATAAATGATGAACTCAGATGTCATATTTATTTTCATTTATTTTCACCTCGGTTCGTCAGGTTGTTAATGGCTGATAATGACACAAGAAAGTGTCTGGTCCTCGTCAGCTCTATGAATTTGTTAGGCCATAATTCACCCTTAAGCCACAAACACTGAGCAAACACTACCGATAACACCCAAACACCATTTGAACACCACCTTTTCCTTGAAATCTCCCCCAATAAAAGCATGTTTTCATGGAACAGATATGAAAGGGATAGTCTTTATTCTACTGGACATCTAGAATTTCTGAAAAAGTTTAAGGTCAACCAATGAGAAACATTGCTAAGAGAACATCCACCATATTTCACTTCCTGACCGTGTCTCTTGCTTCTGTCATCCCATAATTGGTGTGTTTGAAAACATGATCTAATTTTAGTCAACGAGAAGGAGGAGAAATCCAATAGCATTTGAACCAAGCCTTTCGTGTTTGTCTGCCAGCGTATGACATAGTGAATTCCTTTGCCAATGTCCCTTTTCATGTCCATCAGTTAACCGTTGCACTTGTAACAGGAAATCAGTTTACTGCTGTACTGACTGATTCCTATTTACACAAAAGCCCCTAAAACACTTAAGACAGGATATTCAATTGTGAGAAGTATTTTGCACGCAGGTTTCCCGGAGCTAGCCGTCATACTCAGTTATAGCACTACGAGTTGAAACTCACAACCCAGTACAACTCAGGGCTCTACTAACACAGTGAGGAAGCCAAGGCCTGCTCGTCATTAGGGAGCTAGGCTAGCACACTACACACAGTCAGGGCTAGACTCAGGAGGCCTGTTATAGAGTCGGACTTACCTACCGGATGTTACCATAGACAATATTATCCTCTGTGTTAGGATAATTGATGCCTATGATAATAGTATCTTCTTTCCTGAGAAACTTGAAGCTCAGCTTGGTCTCTCTGTTGACTTTGGCGGTTCAGTATCCTGCATGTGCTTAGTGTGTGACAATTCAATCCAACTCTGTGGTTAAAATAAAGGGAAATGGAAGTTATCCTTCCCAAATGCTGAATTTGAACTTTCAACTTTGTCCTGCCAAGCCAGACATTGTATCATTTGACCTGGCAGTTGTATTGTATACAGCAGTGCCTGGAGTGAATTTGTGGACATCCTCCACTGTATAACAGTGCCTTGCCAGCCAGAATCCCAGCCAGCCATTTTAGCTAATGGCTCTTCCTTGAGAGATTTACGATGAGGAGACACCGAACAATTAGAGAAAGGAAAACACGAAAGCCAGGAGTGCCCGGAGGAGAGATTTATGACCACATTGAAGGTTTTATTTTTGAAAATGAAAGTCTGATTAGAAAGTGCTGATGGTTTAGAAGAGGGACACTCACACTCTTAGCTGAATTCTTATGTCACCTCATCGCTGGCCTCATTTAGTTTAGTTTGGTCGGTCGCAGCGTCCTGTCCAAAGGGTGATGTGTCTGTCCTGTCCTGCTTTGTTTGTTTACTGCCATGCGACCTGTCGCTTTCCTGCTCTGACGCAGGCAGGCAGATGTAATAAATGAATCATGCTGAGATAAAGCCCCTGTCTAACCCTATAGTGATACAGCCAGCAGAGTGCTGCAGACTCTGTTGACAGAGAAGGGGTCTGTTTTACTCCCCATCCGGAGCACTTCTGGTGTCTCTCCACTCAGGAAGTAAAGCTGGAAACACTTGTAGTCATGTTCCCAGAATCCAGGAAGGAACCTGCAACGCTGAGAGAGGATATACGACAGTTTAAGAGGGAAAGAGAGTGGGGGGGACGACGACGATGACTGTAGCTTACAGTGGAGTTGCTATTAGATAGCGTATAATAATATTCTTAGTTTGTCCAGTCCACAGACTGCTGGATAGAAAACGAACAAAGCCGTTTAGATTGAGTTACAAACAGAAACCCAGACAGAGCGGAAAAAAAAGAGATAGAGAGGGGAAATGGAAAGGTCAAAATGTATGTATAGCATCCCTGGCCAATGTGGTCCTTGCAAGAGGACAATTGCGATATAAACAGAAGGAAAGGGTGGGAGCCCTCTGACTGAAGCTTATCTGTGGTGTGTGCTGCTGAGGGACTCTCCCATCCTACTGACCCGAGCTATATTAAACATACACCACACAAGATAAACTGCCCCTCTCTATGTCCCATGTAGCTAATCCCTTACCAAGACCACAGAGAGGAAGAGGAACCACACCACTGACAACAGGGCAGGGGAAATACAGATTTGAGATAGGCCTACAGAAGAAGGGAAGGGTGTGTGAATGGGTGGGATGAGCTAAAATAGACATGAACCCTCAATCCCAAACAGGTCTATTGCTTTTGTAATTGGATCATAAACTGGCAGCATCAACATTCTATTACCACTCTAGTGTAAGCCAGAGTGAAGTTAGTTCCTCTTTCTTTCTTCTTCCCTTTTCCCCCGTGTCACTCCTTCTCTCTCTCCCTCGCCGTCTCTCTCTCCCTGCACAGTGCGATGCTCTGTGTGTGCACGTTGTGCTGTGTTGTGTTGTGATTGCCCGTGTTTAATGGCGGTCTCCATCTGTCTCGGGGCCCGTGTGTCTGCAGGCTAGCGGCCCGCGGCGGCCTACATTAGAGAGCTGTTGGCCACGGCCCCAGGCACATTACATCCCTCCTCTGGAAGTGTGATTATGGGGGCCTGATTATGATGTCTGAGACCACGATGAGAGGCCGGCCCAGCCGTGTGCCAAGCCAATCTCATTGCAAAAACAAAACGGCAGGAAAATTAATGACGCTTCAAATTCTGCCAGGTTTTTTAACGCCGATAATCTGCATCCAGGGCAATTTGCAGCAATTGGTGGCATATGGACTTGTGTTATACACCCTGGGTCCAGTAACAGAAATGGAATCTGTCAGAGTAGGAATGATATCACACACATAGAAATACATTTAGTTTAATCGAATGTGATTAAACAAACAAACAGAAAGCGAATTAACAGTAGTGCGGAGCGATTAAGTGAAATGTAGTATTTTTTTGGTTATTAAGCAACTAATTGACTGACGTCGGTTCAATTACTTGAATTCTATTTAGTTCAGGGTTTTTTGTGAGCCCAGCACACAATTTCTCTAGAGAGAAATCAAATCATTCACCAGAGAAATGAAGTCAAGAACTACACTGAACAAAAATATAAATGTCACATGTTTCATGAGCTGAAATGAAAGATGTTCTATCGACACAAAAAAGCTTATTTCTATAAAATGTTGTGCACAAATTTGTTTACATCGCTATTAGTGAGCATTTCTCCTTTGCCAAGACAATCCATCCATCCACATGACAGGTGTGGCATATCAAAAAGCTGATTAAACAGCATGATAATTTCACAGGTGCACCTTGTGCTGGGGACAATGAAAGGCCACTAAAATGTGCAGTTTTGTCACACAACACAATGCCAAGTTTTGAGGGAGCATGCAATTGGCATGCTGACTGCAAGAATGTCCACCAGAGCTGTTGCCAGAGAATGTAATGTTCATTTCTCTACCATAAGCCACCTCCAAAATTGTTTTTGAGAATTTGGCAGTACGTCCAACCAGCCTCACAACTGCAGACCAAGTGTAACCACACCAGCCCAGGACCTCCACATCCGGCTTCTTCACCTGCAGTGTTGTCTGAGAACAGCCACCCGGATAGCTGGTGAAACTGTGGGTTTGCACAACTGAAGAATTTCTGCACAGACTGTCAGAAACCGTCTCAGGGAAGCTCATCTGCGTGCTCATCATCATCACCAGGGTCTTGACCTGACTGCAGTTCAGTGTCATAACCAACTTCAGTGGGCAAATGCTCACCTTCGATGGCCACTGGCACACTGGAGAAGTGTGCTCTTCACGGATGAATCCTGGTTTCAGCTGTACTGGCCAGATGCCAGACAGCATGTGTGGCGTCGTGTGGGCGAGCGGTTTGCTGATGTCAATGTTGTGAACAGATTGTCCCATTCTGGTGGTGGGGTTATGGTATGGACAGGTATAAGCAACAGACAACGAACACATTTGCATTTTATCAATGGCAATTTTAATGCACAGATTACCATGACTAGATCTGACTTGATTTGAGATCCTGAGGCCATTGTTGTGCCATTCATCTGCCACCATCACCTCATGTTTCAGCTTGATAATGCACAGCCTCTTGCTGCAAGGATCTGTACACAATTCCTGGAAGCTGAAAATGTCCCAGTACTTCCATGGCCTGCATAGTCACCAGACATGTCACCCACACCCATTGAGCATGTTTGGGATGCCCTGGATCAACGTGTACAACAGCGTGTTCCAGTTCCCGCCAATATCCAGCAACTTTGCATAGCTATTAAAGAGGAGTATGACAACATTCCACAATCCACAATCAACAGATTGATCAACTGTATTCAAATGAGATGTATTGCGCTGCATGAGGCAGATGGTAGTCACACCAGATACTGACTGGTTTCTGATCCACACGCCTACTTTAAAAAGAAAATATATATGTGACCAACAGATGCATATCTGTATTCCCAGTCATGTGAAATCCATAGATTAGGGCCTACTGAATTTATTTCAATTGACTGATTTCCTTACATGAACTGTAACTCAATAAAATCTTTTAAATTGTTGCATGTTGCATTTATATTTTTGTTCAGTATATATGGGATGCTGGGCTGAAGGGTGTTGTAGTTTTCATTAAGCAAATATTCAACCTAGTTCACGGCAGAGACAAAGTAATTAATTACAATGACCAGAAACCATTGCGGCTGTTCTTTTCCGGTTCGGACAGAGATGGATACACTTTTACGCCTGCTTGTTAGGTTAGATACACACAGACCGCATACGTTGCTGCAGGAGAGAGAAGTTTACACAACATAAATACCAGAGAAAGGGATAGAGACAGCACATATAACTTATACATATACCTTGGGCTCCCTAGTGGCGCAGTGGTCTAAGGCACTGCATCTCAGTACTAGAGGTGTCACTACAGACCCTGGTTTGATTCCAGGCAATATCACAACCGGCTGTGATTGGGAGTCCCATAGGGCGGCGCACAATTGGCCCAGCGTCGTCCGGGTTCGGCTGGGGTAGGCCGTCATTGTGAATAAGAATTTGTTCTTAACTGACTTGCCTAGTTAAATAAAGGTTAAATAAATAAATATATCTGCTTTGAAAAATGAGTACAATTATTATCACAGCTCTTCAGCATACTAAGGCTGGCTAGCTAAATATGAGGACTAAAGACAGTATGGGGAGAACAGATATAATATTAGATGGTTGTCAGGCTGGCTGGCTGCTACTGCCTGAGGAGAGATTATGGAATAAGAAATTATATATAACTGAAATATTGTATTATTTCATAGTAATTTTGTATTGTTCTACGTGGACCTGACAGAGACAGTGGAGTAGTTTCAGTGTTTTGGCAATTGAATGTTCACTATTTTTGGCTTTCAAATTTCCATTAAAAAGCTCCAATCATTTTAATGTCATTATTTCATCATGTATTTAATAAGAAATAAAGAAAATGAAGTGAAACCGAACCAACCTCAAAAAGCACTAATCACTCAGCACTAATTAACAGGTATGTTAATAAGCAATAAGTGAAGTGAGTAATGACAGAAAGAAAGGGGAAGAAAGATGTTTTAGATAGAAAAAGAAAGGAAAAAGAAAGACAGATGAACAGACAGAAAGAAAAGGCGCAGCTTACACATTAAACAACAATGTGTCAAACCAGCAGTCAGAAAACACCCCACTACCTTCCGGAACTTTTCCAGAGGATGTCTGTGGGGCAGCTAAAGCATGTCACTGTGTAGCGTGGAGAAGTATTGGAGAACTGTGAGCATGCTGATCCATGTTTGACACATACCTGAAAGCCCTTGTGTTCTCCCTCAACAGTGCCTGTGGTGGTCTCCACATGCCTGCCTGGTTTTGAGGGCTACTCATCACCTCATCCCTGCCTCCAGGCATACCTCTATCCATCCCCTTCCAACTCATTCCCTCTCTTGCTTTGTCTCACTCATCAGCCCCTTCCTTTTATCCTCCTTCACTCGTTCTCTCCTTTGCTTTTGTCCTCCATCTATCCAGACCCTCAGGGCAGCAGGTGAAGTCTTGAGGTTGAAGTCTATAGCGGCGATCAGAGCTGATAACCTCTGGAATGGACAGACGTGCCACATGGGGTCGTATCTTGCCTGAGGACAGGTATGTCCAGTCATGCTGGGGGCTACAGAGACGTAGGGGCCAGGGGCATGGGGCCAGAGGCTGAAGGCAGGGGCAGGGGCCAGCATGGTACAGATGAGGCTTTTGTGGCCCCTGCCAGATTGGAGCTGACAGGTGAAAGGCCAACACAGCCTAAAGATGGCAGCCAGAGGGCAAGGCGGGAGATGGAGGGATAGACGGATGGAGGAAGGATGAAGGAGGGAGGGAAGGGAGAACAGATGAGATGGGTAGTGCACTGAGCTGACGAGAGGACGATCAAAGATAATCAAATGACTGCATGATTGAACATGTGATGGCATGCAATACATCTGTTATTCAGACTATAGGCTGTCTGACATGTTTTCTTAGGTGAGGTTTATGGGTAAAGATTCAAGAGACTTTGGTCAGTTTGATCAGACCATAATCCGTTTTTCTCTCAGGTTCAAAATCACCTTGGTAAAATAACCAGAACTTCCCACCATTATGTAATGGCTACATAACAAATAAAGGAGAAGGCTGTCTTTCGCATCCTCCCTCCCCACACCACTCTCTCCCAACACAAACACAAAACACACAGCCACAAGCACTGTGCATTTCTGTATTCTGAGTTGTCTCTGTGTAACCACAGGTCATGTGTTCTAGTATCTAGCATCACTTATAGTAAAGCACAGCCTGTGCAATGCCAGTCAAAGTCTATAGTGTATGTACAGTGTGTGTGTGTGTGTGTGTGTGTGTGTGTGTGTGTGTGTGTGTGTGTGTGTGTGTGTGTGTGTGTGTGTGTGTGTGTGTGTGTGTGTGTGTGTGTGTGTGTGTGTGTGTGTGTGTGTGTGTGTGTGTAGTGGGCTAGTATTGTGTGGAAATGATGCCCCTTCTGCCTGCCTGTCTGCCCGGCCCGATTCCATCTCCTTCCAAGGGAGCAAGGGGATGGAGGGGGTGGTGGGGGATTGATGGGACGTTGTTGGGGGAGCGTGTACACAAAAAGTCACCCCGAATCTGCCATCTGATTAATCAAGGGTGATTTGGCGGCAAGCGCAGCCTACCCGCTCCTTCCTGGCTAGTCCCTGTGTATTTATTTAGAGTAACCCGCAGCCAGTCACGCCTGACCTCAAACTATCAGGAGCAGCCACAGTTGCGCCAAAGCATAAACAAAAAAATGCGTAATGAAGGTAAGGGGAGAGGGGGGGAGAGGGGGGGAGAGGGGGGAGAGGGGAGGATTTATTTTCTTGAAGGCAGGGATCTTGAGCTCACAACAGATTTCATGAGTCCAGACACGTCGCTGCGTCGCAGAGCAGAAATAGCCTCCTGTGTCCTGCTGTTTGTTTCTCCTCTGACATGGGAAGGGAAATCATTGACCTCCGACGGACCAAAAAAGGCTCCATCCATCTTTTAAGCCAGACTCATTTTGCAGGGAGTATCAAGTAGCTGTTAGTGAAGAGGAAACCTCCCTGTGTGTATACATGGCTAATTGGGAACGTTTGCCTGTGTATTTATTTATGGAACAGCATAATGACTGAGAACTCTGAGTTTAATAATGATCAGAAGAGCATAAAATGGAATCTCTCTGTTCATGAGAACCTTGATGTAATAAGTGGTCATCAAGCACAGTCAATATCCCCTTTCCATTTGTCATTTGTTAATGGTCTGAATATGCGCACCCACACATACACACTGTTAAGAGCATTGGGCCAGTAACCAAAAGGTTGCTGGTTTGAATCCCCGAGCCAGCAAGGTGGAAATATCTTCCGTTCTGCCCTTGAGCAAGGCAGTTAACCCCAACAACAACTACTAACTCGGGCACCGATGACGCGGATGTCGATTAATGAACCTCCCCACACCTCTCTGATTCAGAGGGCTTGGGTTAAATGCGGAAGACACATTTCATTTGAATGCATTCAGTTGTGCAACTGACTACTGTAGGTATCGCGCTTCCCTACATAAACACCCTGCAGCATTGGAAGTTCTGCTTCGAATTCCCTTAAAAATCTCTGCAGTGTATTAAAAGACATCAGTGGGTTAAAATACATCTAGCTTGATACATTCCATCATCTAAGCAAGTGAGTAGTTCTGCGAGCAGAAGAAGGCAAACTAACAATTGGGCCTCTGTGGAGACGTATTGATCCAACATGAAGGTTGGCTTTCAGGACAGTGCACGTGGCTCGCAGAGGCCTCTCTCGCGTTTCTTCAAGTGGAGAAAACACAGAAAAGAACAAACAGAGCGGACAGGAGAGGAAGAGGGGAAGAAACAACAACATACACCAATAAATCAAATCAAATCAAATTGTGTTTGTCACATGCGCCGAATACAGCAAGTGTAGACCTTACCATGAAATGCTTACTTATAAGCCCTTAACCAACAATGCAGTTTTAAGAAAAACACATAAAAAACAGAAATAAAAGTAACAAATAATTAAAGAGTAGTAGTAAAATAACAATAGCGAGGCTATATACAGGGGGTACTGGTACAGAGTCAATGTGCGGGGGCACCGGTTAGTCGAGGTAATTGAGGTAATATGTACATGTATGTAGAGTTATTAAAGTGACTATGCATAAATAATAACAGAGAGTAGCAGCAGCGTAAAAGGGGGGGGGCAATGCAATTAGTCTGGGTAGCCATTTGATTAGATGTTTAGGAGTCTTATGGCTTGGGGGTAGAAGCTGTTTAGAAGCCTCTTGGACCTAGACTTGGCACTCCGGTACTGCTTGCCATGCGGTAGCAGAGAGAACAGTCTATAACTAGGGTGGCTGGAGTATTTGACAATTTTTAGGGCCTTCCTCTGACACCGCCTGGTATAGAGGTCCTGGATGGCGGGAAGCTTGGCCCCGGTGATGTCCTGGGGTGCATGCACTACCCTTGCATTGCGGTCAGGATGCTCTCGATGGTGCAGCTGTAGAACCTTTTGAGGATCTGAGGACCAATGCCACATTTTTTCAGTCTCCTGAGGAGGAATAGGTTTTGTCGTGCCCTCTTCACGACTATCTTGGTGTGCTTGGACCATGTTGGTTTGTTGGTGATGTGGACTCCAAGGAACTTAACACAGAGGATGTGATAAGTTTAGATGAACCAAAGCAGTCTGGCATAGAAAGCCCTGAATTAAGGTTATGGTCAACCAGCACTGTTTCTGTAACATCTTTATGTCATCTCTATATACAATGAGTGTACGAAACATTAGGAACACCTTCCTAATATTGAGTTGCACCTCATGTTGCCCTCAGAACAGACTCAATTCATTGGGCATGGACTCTGCAAGGTGTCGAATGTGTTCCACAGGGCTACTGGCCCAAGTTGACTCCAATGCTTCCCACAGTTGTGTCAAGTTGGCTGGATGTCCTTTGGGTGGTGGACCATTCTTGATACACAGGAAACTGTTGAACATTAAAAACCCAGCAACGTTGCAGTTCTTGACACGCTCAAACCGGTGCACCTGGCACATACTACCATACCCTACCCTGGCACAAACTACCATACCCTATTTTGTCTTGCCCATTCACCCTCTGAATGGCAGACTTACACAATCCATGTCTCAAATGTCTCAAAGCTTAAAAATCCTTCTTTAACCTGTCTCCTCCCCTTCATCTACACCGATTGAAGTGGATTTAACAAGTGACATCAATAAGGGATCATATAAGGGATTTAAGGGATAGTTCACCTGGATTCACCTGGTCAGTCTATGTCATGAAAAGAGCAGTTGTTCCTAATGTTTTGTACACTCAGTGTGGAGTACAGTAAGAAACAAGCTTCTAGGCAACATATTCAAGAGGAGAAAATCCACTGCCAGGTGTCGGTTAGTAAACATCCCCAATGTCACAATCCTGCATCCCAACTCCTGAAAGGCATTTTAAAGACATGGGGGGAAGGATGGTGTGGTGGGAGTGGGGTGTGGGAGGGGGTGCTCGTTAGGATGCTGTTTATCTCCCTGTCTGTCCTTCCTCCCCTCCTTCTCTCCTCTTCTCCTCCTTCCCTTGTTTTTGTAACAAATCTGCATGAGACGTGGCAAGGGCCGAGGGGGCGGCAGGTGGGCAGGTTGGCAGTGCAGGCGGGTGGGCATCACCACCTGGTGCTGAGAGAGAGCCTCCTGCCAAGGGACCATGGTGGGACAACCTCCCAGCACAGCTTGTTGGGCTCTGACCCACCACAACCCTCTCCGCTGCCTCACCCCTCCCCCTCCTCCTCCACCTTTATCCCATCACCCCATCACCCTCTTTCCCTCCCTCCTTCCCTCCCCCTCCTCCGTTCCATCACCCCATCACCTCCCTCCCTCCTCCCCTTCCTCCTCCCATCACCCCATCCAGATCGGCATGACACTACAACTCTGACTGTTGAGGAACAGAAGGGGGTCTGGCCCACGTTGAGGGAAACACGAGAGAAGGATGAGGAGAAAAGGGAGGGAGAGGGAGAGGGAACACGTCGGTAAACAGCAGCACCTTTGGTCCGGCGTCTGTCTGGGCCTGGAGTCCTGTGGTGTGACAGGTAGACGCTCTTGTAGAGTTCCCAGCATTCCTAAACGCCGAGGTGAGGTTGAGACGTCCCAGATGCCCCCTCCTCCTCCTTCTAGCAGAAGGGAAGGACGGACTCACTCCAGCGTGACTTTGAGGCATGGGAACAAACAGGAGAATATACATATCAATGTGGTCATTGGTAAAATAGGCAGATCCTCCGTAAGCTGTTTAAATACAATGGTTTGACGATATACTGTGATATCAGCATGTCAATTAAGTGAATCAACAGAGTGTGACTGTGTGATAAATGTTTGGCACCCTATTTAATAAAGATAATGCACATACTCCATTACACTGATGTTTAATAGTGTTTAATAACATTGATCGTGAAAGTAGCCCCCTTGTCCAAAAGTCTACCAAATAAGTAACAGGACACACAGTTGATGATACATTGTGGATCAAAAAACCTATCGCTGCTTTCACACACACCAAACACACAGTAGTAGGTGACTGAAAGAGCGACTACTCCACATCAGAGGACACAGAACTATGATTAACCCCCCATCTTCAAACTTCTGATGAAATTATGCATACGCCATACTGCAAGAAAATATTTTCTGTCAAAGTAATACCCTCGACAGCTCCTCAACTCTCTCTGACAAAATAAAATAAATGCATAACCCTTTGACTTTTTGGATTTAGGAGACGACATGACAGATGTATCACCGCATTCCACATCTCCTCTGCCCAGAAAATACGAAAATGCATTATTAATTTTTACAATATGCGGATGCATTGATGGCCAAAATCCATACAGCATGCCAGGAGAGAGCAGGCAGGCAGGCAGGGAGGGAGGGAGGCAGCAGGCGGGCGAGTCAGCAAGCGAGAGAGCAACCCTAACCTTGAGCTTTCACCATCATAAGTTGACATCTCTAAAAACATGTTCTTTTTTTCTTCAAGTGTGGGTTGTCAGCGGGGCTGTCAGTGGCGAGGAGAGGCGACGTTAAGTAAGGAAGGACACATGTGGCTAGGGGAAGAGGAGGGGGGGTCTTCATAAAGTCACTCAGTGCTTCCCTGTCACTGTTAAGTAGACAGGTGCTTACCGTTAACACCCCTCCCTAATATCTTTATGAATATTTATGACTCTTTCCCTTCTAATAAGTTGCTCGTTAATGTCACAGCTGCCAAATATTGACTATGACTTTCTTTTCAGAAGTAGCGCATAAATAAAACATATTTTAAAGAGAGATTCTGACCTGCTTAAATACATCACTTTCCCCCATCCTCTTTGATCAAAAAGCACTTCGTTATTATAAACTGCTTTGCTGATTTTTCCTACCGTCTTGTCTGAGCTTACATGTGGAATACATCTTTATTTACCTACGTGTATCCCTCCATCTATTTCATACCCATACTGTATGTATCCCTCCATCTATTTCATACCCATACTGTATGTATCCCTCCATCTATTTCATACCCATACTGTATGTATCCCTCCATCTATTTCATACCCATACTGTATGTATCCCTCCATCTATTTCATACCCATACTGTATGTATCCCTCCATCTATTTCATACCCATACTGTATGTATCCCTCCATCTATTTCATACCCATACTGTATGTATCCCTCCATCTATTTCATACCCATACTGTATGTATCCCTCCATCTATTTCATACCCATACTGTATGTATCCCTCCATCTATTTCATACCCATACTGTATGTATCCCTCCATCTATTTCATACCCATACTGTATGTATCCCTCCATCTATTTCATACCCATACTGTATGTATCCCTCCATCTATTTCATACCCATACTGTATGTATCCTTCCATCTATTTCATACCCATACTGTATGTATCCCTCCATCTATTTCATATCCATACTGTATGTATCCCTCCATCTATTTCATACCCATACTGTATGTATCCTTCCATCTATTTCATACCCATACTGTATGTATCCCTCCATCTATTTCATACCCATACTGTATGTATCCCTCCATCTATTTCATACCCATACTGTATGTATCCCTCCATCTATTTCATACCCATACTGTATGTATCCTTCCATCTATTTCATACCCATACGGTATGTATCCCTCCATCTATTTCATACCCATACTGTATGTATCCCTCCATCTATTTCATACCCATACTGTATGTATCCTTCCATCTATTTCATACCCATACTGTATGTATCCCTCCATCTATTTCATACCCATACTGTATGTATCCCTCCATCTATTTCATACCCATACTGTATGTATCCCTCCATCTATTTCATACCCATACTGTATGTATCCCTCCATCTATTTCATACCCATACTGTATGTATCCCTCCATCTATTTCATACCCATACTGTATGTATCCCTCCATCTATTTCATACCCATACTGTATGTATCCCTCCATCTATTTCATACCCATACTGTATGTATCCCTCCATCTATTTCATACCCATACTGTATGTATCCCTCCATCTATTTCATACCCATACTGTATGTATCCCTCCATCTATTTCATACCCATACTGTATGTATCCCTCCATCTATTTCATACCCATACGGTATGTATCCCTCCATCTATTTCATACCCATACTGTATGTATCCCTCCATCTATTTCATACCCATACTGTATGTATCCCTCCATCTATTTCATACCCATACTGTATGTATCCCTCCATCTATTTCATACCCATACTGTATGTATCCCTCCATCTATTTCATACCCATACTGTATGTATCCCTACTTTGTTTCTCGTAGTGAGTGCGGTCAGAAGTGGCTAAGTGTCCTTCTTATTATGTGGGAAAACTTTGAGAGTTGAAGTAAAAGTTGCTGCTGCGTCTCATCAGTGGAAATGGGGGGAAATGACTCTCTGGTCTCCTAGGATTTGTTCCCTGATTACTCCCTAATTCTGAGTCTCACTCCGTCACTGCATACTCTTCTATTCCCATGAAAACTTGGCCCGAGGACCGGAGCTGCGATCCACACTGTAAAAAGAAGGGAGGGGAGGTTGAGACGATACATGGATGAAATCCGACAAGTTCTTTATTTTCTGTTTTAATGGTTGAGGAGGCTAAAGGGCACTGTTAGATCTGGGGTCTCCCATTGGAGGCAGATCTGGTATTAAGTCACCGTATGTACAATATCATGCTGAATCAAAGACTATACATTAGCTACGTAATCAGTTGAGGGCAAGTTAGGGTCTCAATCAAACTGGGGATTTATGTCTAAATGTCCCAGCACACTGCTTCAACAGACAATGGTGCATTAATGCTCCATTATAGAGATGTTTACTGAATGCCTTTGTCTCCGCATAGGCTAGTGAGAAGGCCACAAGTGAAGAGGAGGCCTTAAAGGTGGACTCAGATAAACTGTGCTGTGGATATAGCAGTGACCAAATATGAATAGCTTCAGCTCATATCTATGTAAAGCGGTCATCTTCTCTCCCCATGTTATTCCTTGATTTTGGACATTAAACTCTCTCGCATGGCTCATGCATTCTTTATCAGAACCCCATATTGTAATTTTTGTCTGCCGTCTCCTTTTATTCATTTTTTATTCATCTTTGAAAACATTGGGATGCTCTTTCCCCCTTCACCACTTTGCAGAAGTCGATAGCTCTGCATTGAGCCAGCTGTCAATCAAGGCATCATCAACTCTAAAGGGGTTTTTATGGAAGTGATATGAAATGAATAAATAAATCAGTGATCTTAGATATAGGCTGCTCTTTAAACGTTTCATTCCATGTGAACTCTATCAAAGCATTTGAACTTATCCATCAGAATAGGTGCCAAAACGGACATGGTTGGGGTAGACAATTTGGATATTGGGGAGCAGATGGTTGTATTTGAAGTCATATGAAGATGACTTCATATTCAACAAATATAGAATGTTAGAGCATAATATCACTGCATGATAAATGCAAAAAATCTAAGGAAATAGAGGTTTGCATGTGTGAAAAGGTTGGATGGAAAAGAAAGGAAAAGAGACTTACAGTGTTTAACAGACACAAGTAGAGGTCCTTTATTTTTAAACCCTGACTTAATTACATTCTGTTGGGATGTCTGTGAGACCCCCTACCTCTAAGAGTAAACAAATTAGCAGAGCGAAGCATTGTCAAAGGTCAAAGGTTAGGACACAGACAGGAAGTAGCTAGTGTGACAGACTCAGGCCTTTCTGGCTCATCGCTCAGGGAAGGAACAGATGTTGGTGGCGACGCACCACATGATTATCGCCACGGTGATAGAGGAACAGGGGAGGCGGGCGGCCTTGGATAGATGCTGGTAATTACCCATACTCCCCTGGGAGGGAGATGACACGTGCCCGCCACTTTTCAAGATCACAGGGGCATAATTAGAAGCCCAGAAACAGTTGTTAATAGGGAAGTGAATAAAGGTAGCAGGGAGAGAAGGGACTGGGAGGGAAGGAGAGGGTGTGCTGATGGAGGATTGTCTGTCTCTATTCTCTAACCACAGTTTTTTTTCTCAGTGCCATAACCTTCCCGAAAGGCATTGGGAACATTTAGAGAGGTTTTGAATGGATTGGAATGGTAGGAAGGACAATCTGTTTGAATCGCTAGGCAAGTAAAGTGAAGAAGGGCTACAGGAAAGAACTGTGTTGTTCCTACATTTAGATCTTAGCTCAGACATATCCTCAAATAGTTATGTGCCATTGTGAGACACTGAAGTTACATGAAGTTAACCCACCTTTTCAAGCAAGTTCATCATTTTACCTTGAACTCAGGAATCTAAGCTGAAGTTTGAGCTCAACCTTGCTATGGAACATAATTGAAGCTCAGAAATGCCCTTTCATCATCACCAATATACGTTTTATGTTGAGATACAAAGGAGCTGAAGTGTGCCACAACACTATGATCAACTCACCTCACACCTCACGTCCGGCATCAGTCTGAAAACACCCCAGAAACCTCTTAAGTGCAGTAACGCTCTGCAGTCGGTGACAGGTGTGTTTTTGTCCATCTCGTCCAGTGTGATGGGGAGAGTGCCCACAACGTACAGCTCTTAAAAGCTCTGTGGAAGGTCTCCCATGTCAGAGCATATCACAGCAGCCTTTTAGCAGCACAAAACCCCTCTGACAGCCCCAAAATGGCTCCTCACGCTCCCCTTTGTGCTACAGTCGTTCCCGGTAAACGGGAACATTTGACCCTTTCTTTCACTTGACGGCCTTATGAATTCTTCAGGGTGAAAAGGCTTAATGGGTACCACTTGGACGGAGGACGGTTAGTAAGTACACTTAGCCATTGCCTGGGGGACCGTGGTTGTGTCAGAATTTCTCTTTTTAAGTTATCTACCATATAAAGTACTTCAAAAGGTATGGTAGGCAGGTAGTCTAACGGTTAGAACGTTGGGCCAGTAACCGAAAGCCGACAAGGTGAAAAATCTGTCGATGTGCCCTTGAGCAAGGCACTTAACCCTAATTTCTCCAGGGTCACCGTTGAATGGCAGATCCTGGCCGTGACCCCACTCTCTGAGGGTGTCTCAGGGAGAGTGGGATATGCAAAAGCACATTTCCAACGTGTATTAACATTTCACACGTGTATTAATACACACTTCTACTTGTGTGAAATAGGACAAATACAAGCATCCACCAAATTATTATTAGTGTTATTATTAAAAGCCCTACTTGAGTGGCTTAAATGACAATAAACATTTATTTGATGTACATGGCTGCTTGACCAATGACAAAAAAAGTGTGATTTATGACTAGTAAATACAACATTTTGATGAGCAGATCATTGTGTGTCTGTGTTCATACAAGCGTGTGTGCGCGCATGTGCAGCGTGTCTGTGTGCCTAGGCTGCCGTTGTGCCGCATGGCGCTGTGTTTGGCGACGGGCCCTGTAAGAGGAGGCTAGAATGAGTTCACTGCAGAGATAATGTGTGAGTTTGCCAGTCAGCCTTGTCTTCCTCAACAGAGGGGAGTTCCTGGGAGAATTAGCCACGCTGAGGCTGACACAAAAAACCCACCCAGATAAATGTGGAGACTTTGGCAGGACGTCTTTTTTGCATTAACTCGCTGACCCAAAAAAGCGATGTCCGCAAAATGAGACCCTCGGGGAGCTTCAAGGGGAAGTGGCTATTTCCTCGTCTGCTAGAGCGCATATCATAGAATGGAGCTCAATCTTTTCAATGGCCGTCGTCCAGTTTTTAAAGACAGGGCTCCACTAGGAGTCATTTGTTCAACACCTTTTGCCAATTCATACATAACAGTAGTCAGGAAAGGGGGATATCCATAGGCCATCTATTTTAGAATAACCATATCTTAAGCATTAAATAATGTATTTCGTATCTTTTCAAAGGCTGAATGTGTAGTATTCTGAATGTATTGTAAATGGTCATCAAACCCCTATGTCCTTTAAATTCAATAACCACTTCTATTTGTAGTGCTCTCATTTGACACCCTTTCCTTTTATGAAGCTCTCCAGTTGGCATGACATTCCTCCTTTCTCTCTCCACCCATTTGAAGCTCTGTGGTAGGCCAGAAACATTCAACAGTGCAAAAGACCGCTCTCCTCTCCACAGTCCACACGCTTTTTGTTGTGTGTTGTCTCAGTGTTCCATGACTTATTCACTCATTTGGTTTGGTCTCGCACAAGGCATCAATATTTTATGGGGAGGAGAGAAAGAACGAGAGAAAGAACGCTTTTCCCATGCCCTATCTAATGAAGTGTGTGTGTGTGTGTGTGTGTGTGTGTGTGTGTGTGTGTGTGTGTGTGTGTGTGTGTGTGTGTGTGTGTGTGTGTGTGTGTGTGTGTGTGTGTGTGTGTGTGTGTGTGGGGATGTAACAACAGACATCTCTCTAGGATGAAGGAACACAAACCACAGCAGCAGCACCACCACCACCATGGTGCTCTGAAGACCTAGACTCCCTCAATCGTGTCTGTGGCATCTATGGGTCAGTCAGTCAGCACCGGGTCAATGTCAAAGGAACACCGGGTCACTGTCAAAGGAACACCGGGTCACTGTCAAAGGAACACTGACCCTCTGATTCCAGACTCCTTCAACAGTTACTGAGTCGTTTTACCAATTTGGTGCCTTTTGAGAAGTGTTGGTAAAAAAAAATATGTAAATGTAACATTCTGTCATACAGAGCATATGTTTAACTTAACAAAAAACACATTTCCCTATCTCAAGAGGTTGAATAAAAAATGACTATAGTAACTGCTTATTAAGTGCCAAATAAAGTAACAGGGTTGACCATAACACAGTTGACCGTAACAGAGTTGACGAATTCGTCTTAAATCAGCCATCAGGGGGAATGGAGCTTGTTGTGTTCAACATGGAGTGGCAATTGAAAGCCAGCTTCACAAAAAATCACATGAAATAAATCATCTTCAGAAATGTCTTTGTCAAAGCAACAAAATAACTAGGGCTTTACAATCATGGTGAGACTTGGAGACATGTTTTGATTAAGTGGGTTGACGGAGGGACATGCCAAAATGCTATGGCCTGCTGGGCCCTCAACACAGCAACTGTACTCATAAGAAACCTAGCCATGCCCATTAACTGTATTTGATCTGATGCTAGGTTCACAAAGAGATCGATTCATAAAACCTTCTGCATTTAAAGGGCAGACATTACTAAATTAGCATACCTTGTGACTTGATTACCGGCCGATTACCTCATTGTATTGGTATATCAAATCCACAGTTAACGCTTATCAAATTGAATCCTCACTGGAAACATACTGTGAAATGTGCTGTCATATTCCTCTGATGCGGTGTGTCTAAACTGATTTGGCACTCTTTCTTCCTGGCTAACATGGCCAAATCAATACCAATGCTTTCCCTTGGTCCGACAGGGGAGGCCCTGATCAATATAGGTATTGATTGATAAGTGGTTTTGGATGCAGGGCCAAGAGTCAGGTCAGACAGAGCTGGTAGGTTAAGGCTAATCGGTTTAAGTTGGCCACAGGCAGTTTAAGATGGGATTAAGCTGTGTTAAAATGGCTGACCTACAGGGAGCGGGAGGGGGCTCTGTTCTGGATGGGCTCTGGTTGGGTCATAAAGGCCTGGAAAACCTGAGGGTCTCAAGGGGGAGGACTGGACAGCCTAGCCCAGGGGAAGTGTCTTGGAGACAGACAGGGGGCCTCCTCTCAGTCTCCTGACTCTGATCTGGTGCTCTGTGTACCACGCCTGGACAATGTCACTGTTGGATGGCTTCAGCTGGAAGCCAAGGACCAATGAGTAAGGTGGGTTTAGAAAGTGTTTGAAATATGACCAAAATCCTTAGGATTTTTTTGGTTTTGTTAATACCATGCTCCACCCCAACAACAGATGCAAACACTCACGTTATAATAGGATAGGTACACATTAAAATGTTTCAAAATGTTATTGTACAAGATTTCTAAGGTGAACCTGACCTCCAGTGGAGTATGACATTAACACTATGCTCTGTGGTGGGAGCTGACTGTGACACGCTACATGGGGGTTGACATAATGAGACATGACGATGGAGTGGACACACATAAACCCTTTAGGGAAGTCATTAACAGAGGGCAGACCATCCTCGCCCCCAACACCTGCCCCCCTTCATCCCCCCCTTTTATAGTTCTCCTTCTCCCTCTCTCTCTCTCTCTCTCTCTCTCTCTCTGAGGTATATGCCCTCAGCGACGTGAACCATAACCTAGATCAAGGATGGAGTCGTGATGGATAGAAAGGCAGAGGGGCAGAGATGTCAACAGAGAAGGTTTCGCCACCCCATCAAAGGAGAAAAACCTTATAAAATGAACCTGCACTGAGAGAGAGAGCGAGAGATAGAGAGAGAGAGAAAGAGAGAGAGAGAGAGAGAGAGAGAGAGAGAGAGAGAGAGGGAAAGGAAAAATCTGAAAATTGAAAGAGTGGAAAAAGAGAGAGAGCGGAGCACGCTGGTGATGGCGCAAGAGATGACCTTTCCAGAGACGACCCAGTCACAGACCCAGGCTCGGGCTTGGGCCAAGGTACACTCTTATTTATAGAAGGTATTTATAGAGGCCATTTTCCCGAGGTTGTCCTGAACGAGATGCCACTTCTCATTACCAGCGGAGGGGCTGCTGCCTGCACCTCATTTTACAGCTGGCTGAACCCAGGACCAAGGCAGGCAGCGGGAGTCACAGCACCAAGCCCAGGGTCACCTAGTAAATTCTCAGGTCCGGGAGGGAGAGCACCGTCACGCACCCAGCACCGTCACACTCCCCATGTCTCAGTGGTGCAACACAGCATAGGGTCAGGGGGCATTGGTGTGAGTGTGTAGGGTGTATGGGGAGGATTGCGAGCATTGGGAGCATTACTTGGATATCTGTGGAGTGCAGGTTTTCCTGAATATTTTCACTATTTGCGGTGTATTTCTTGAGGTGGCACAACATTCTTTGTTTGTGGTATATAGGGTGTTGCTGTGACAAGCGTTACATCCTGAGCCAATTCTGGTTGTCCTTCACCTGCCTCCAGAACCTGAGTGAGCTATGGTTGTTACCAGAGAGCGTGAAGGTGTGTAATACACACACCCTCCTCCCTTCTCCTCTTGTCCCGACCGCTCTGTTTGTGCCTCTGCCTGTGTGTGTATGCCATTGTGTCTGTCTGTGTTTAATTATGCCTGTGTGTGTGTACCTGTGCGCGTATGTGTGTGTGTGTGCGAGCCGGTGTCCTCACAGCAGCCATAAGTCACACTGGTAAAGCACCTCAGGCCCTTCTGGCAGGGCCCCGGAGCCCCAGCATGGGGTCATCACGGCCCAGGGACACAGAGACAGAGAGGGGAATGTCAACTCAAAGACACAGACACACGCTCCAGGAACGGAGCTAACAACCTCTCTCCCTCTCGCTCTCTCTCTCTCTCTCTCTCTCTCTCTCTCTCTCTCTCTCTCTCTCTCTCTCTCTCTCTAATAATAAAGAAGTCAGTTAAGTAGAACAGACTCAGCCCTCCTTTTCTGCCAGCGCTGAGCTGAGCTGTACCAGGACTAGAATGGATGGTCTCTTATGACAGAAACAGTTGCTAATGGTAGCAAAAGGTTACCAATACCCAATTCATAGTTTTAGGTCTCATCACTTGTCGATCTAACTTGTAATGCTCAACATTTATTTAATTGCTATGTTTTGTATGTGGGAAAAGCTGGTCGTTCGCAACTTAAAACTAAAGCACTGGATGATGAAGCACAATTCAGCACACCTGCATAAACCCTCTCCATCAGTCATAGCTCAATGAGAGAGAACAACACCAGTGGTTACAGTATGTACGTATAGGGGACAATTGAATACCTTTCCCTCCTGATGGTGTCTTCCGGGGACCTTGGACATTATTCACACAGCTAGAGCAGCAGCAGCACAGCGGTAATCCAATCTACCCTCATCCCAACGGAACCTCTCCTCTTGCGTGGTTTTCACCTATCGGAGGGTTTTGCAGAGATTGATGTTAACAGTAGCGTTGGACAGGACGAACAAATCACTCCTCCTCCAACAAGTCAGACGCCAATGCCCTCTTCACCATAATTGCAATTTTTTTATGAGAGCTCTAGCTGCATAATCCTGCTTGTTGTCAGACACAAGAAGCCGAGGCCTGTCCTAAAAGAGCTACATTTGCACCGCAAGCAGAGAGAGATTGGGTGGGAGGGAGAAGGGGTGGGGGAGCTTTCATTTTATTGAATATATTTCTCCCTTAAACCAGCGATTTGCCAATAAATTGGGTGCTTTGTCACTTCATTGAAAAACAGTAAGATGAGTTTGCTATCGATTGCATTTTTTACTGGCTCCTCATTTTCCTCGCTATACTCCCCCTCCTCCCTCTGCTCCCCTCCTCCCTCCCCCCTCCACCTCACTTCCTCCATCCTTCCTCATCCCTCTTCCTCTGCTGGCTGGTTGGTGCAGGGCAGGGCGGCAGCTGGCTGGGAGGCTGTCAGGTGAGGCACCATCAGACTGACTCCTGACAGGCTCCAATAATGACCACTGATGGAGAGAAGAGCTCTAACGTTTTGCACAGGGGCTACACTCGCTCTCTCCCTATCTCCCCCTTCTTTCTCTCTTTCACTCTTTCTCTGACCTTTCTAGGCGGAGGAGAGAGATCCTCCCATCCAGTCTTCTCTAGCTCTCTGTGGTCCAGTCTGAGTGAGTGATAGGGCCCAGCAGGGCTTCCCTGCATGTCACTCTTTCACACCACAAACAGAAACACAAACCGCTCGTTACAACCAACCACCTCACATGCCTGATGGATGGAAATGGCGTCAACACTGGCCTTCCCTTTTACCTTGTGTTTCTCAAGGCAGACCTCCTGTCATTCTGTGTGTGCGCGCGTGTGCGCAAGTGAGTGTGTGTCGGTGTGTCGGTGTGTCTGTGTGTGTGTGTGTGTGTGTATTTGGCTCGCAGCCTGTATACATTTCAAAGGTCCGTATAGATTACAGTAGAAGATCTCTAATCTTGCGGTTACCATTTCCTCCCCATTGATAGAGAAATTGGCCCGGATCACATTTTTGGGATTTTCTAGCGCAAGGATTGGAATAGCCTTTATCTTGCTTCTTGGCCTCATCATCTCACCAGCGTGACTAGATCGGTGGTTGTCAGAGCTTCGCTATGCCTCCCTACCCCCATGAACAATTCCTCCATGTCTCTGATTGGCTTACAGGCTTTACTGTATGGTTGTAATTCTTTCCATCCCACAAGGCTTTGTAACACTTAACGTGAATGGAGACATTTTCAGGAAAAAACAGTTGATGCAAACTTGGCAAGTGCTGCCCGGGCTATTCCTCACAATTAAACTGGGCTATTCTTTGACATCCAATCCAAAAGGTAGCCAGGAAAAAAGCAGACAGTTGCGTCTGGCATTAGATAGAAGCTATGACCAGTTACTGAGTGTATGACCGTATCTAAAACAGACAATTTCACAACCCACTTTCTCATATCTAAATTGTCCTACACATGCCATCAATTATTACCTTAAACTACCCAGTTAATCTGTGGATCCAGCGTGCCAATAAATGGAGCATATTTTCCCTATGATATAGCTTGATGAAAGGGACAGTGCAAGACAGCCATTCCCAGGCATACACAATTACAGACAGTCATGTCTGAGGGTTGTGGCTAGATGGAGTACAGCTACAGATCACTGTAGCATTGTAGCTAACCCTAACACTAACCTTTAGCCTTTTCCTAACCTTAACCTAATTCTCATAACCTGTTGCGTCACTTACATCTGTAGCTACACTATCTAGCCAAAACCATGTCAGAGAGAACAGCCATACTGCCCGCATAATGCACCGTGCTACAGCGCCACACCAGACAGCTCCGGTACCATGATCCTTTACTCTGATGGTAGCCCTTTGGCCAACGTCTCATCACTACTGTAGATCTATTTGACCAATGACCATTCAGCTCCAGCTCCAAAGATGAGACATCCCGTTACCTTTCCTCTCATTCAAGAGCCACTAAATTCCTGGTGCCCCAAGTCTGGGATTGAGCAGAGCGAGGGAGCTGAGCGCTCCGGGCCCCTGGGGCTGTTTGCCTGGCTGTCTGACATCATAGGGTACGGCAGACTCTGATCCGCCAGCTTAGAGACACTATCTGACAGGCTTAATTTACTATGTCAGCCCCTTCAAAACCATTTCCCCCTCGCGCTGACAGCCATCTAGCATTTATAAATTAGCAGAAACATTAACCTTTAAACTGATTATAATGTGTTCCGAGGGAAATAAATTAACTTCCATTTGTTAATGTCAGGTTTTGGTTCAAATTATTTAAAAAAATGGGGGTAAGGCGATCAGGAGGATGATTCGGGAGATTGTGTCATATAAATGAAATGTTTTATCTTGGCTTTGATGAATCATTGTGATATTGTTCTAGAGATTATGTAGTGTTTCACAGCAGGTCAGAGGTTTAATTGTGCTTGTTGCTATCATAATTTTCAACAAAAAGCTTTTATTTTGTTCCGATTTCTTTCTTTAGTGATAGGAAAGAAATGATACAGATATACACATGTAAAGATTTCAATGTTATCATGTTGAATAGCATACAATTAAATGTCAACAATTCTGTGCAAATCTGTCAATCATGCACATTTTTAGCAATATGGCAAGATCTATTTTGAAATATGCTGACTGTACAATAGATGGACATGAGCAATTGGCTCAGTCGTATTTCTCAGCCTGTTAACTTGTATCTAGTGAGTGGAGAGCAGAGCAGAGCAGTCTTCACACATACATGTCTAACAGCTTGTCATGTGAAACTGTTGCCTTAATATTTGTGGCTATTACACTAATTAGGGGGAAGCACACAGATGGTGCTATTTCACAAACTCACAGGCTGAGAATCAAAATGGCATCACTGCCAACATTAGTGATGGCCTGTGGAAGAAAATTCCCCCTCCCAGAAAAACATATCACTCTTTTCGTCCAGCCCTCATTTTCAGAACTTTTCTTTTTTCCCCAGTGAAATATACGTTAAAAGGCCTTTCTCCCTTGATGAAAAAGACGGGTCTTTAGTGGTGAAACAATGGTACTTGGGTACCATATGCTGCTTTAAATGCTGTAAGACAGCTGTAGAGCCAAAGTGTTCCTGGAGGTCGGCCAAGTCCCAGGCAGAAGCAGGGAGAAGAAGCTTTTCCACTGGTTGGAAAATGGTTCCAGCTATCAGGAAGAAGCCACTTTTCATGGACCCGCTTCCAGATGCAGGCTAGTGGGTTCTGTAGAGGATGAGATGATATGGGAGAGTGTCTGGAGGTGTGTAACTGGGTTTCTCATAATTAGTGTGTGTGATTGCGTGTGTGCGTGCGTGTGTGCGTGTGTGTGTGAATGTACAGTGCATGTGAGGTATACCGTACATCAGCATAACCTGTGTGAGTGAGTGACTCCCAGTTCTGCTCTGATGAGGTAAATCTTCTAAAGGTGGGCCCTGCTGATTGGACTGATTCTGAAGGTGGGCTCTGCTGATTGGACTGGTCTTAAAGGTGGGCCATGCTGATTGGACTGGTCCCCCGGTGCCCTTGAATTTAACCCGTCTATCTCTCTCTGGGCACTTCTTCATGGGCTCTGATTCGTTTAAGGACAGCTCTATTAATTTCCACTGAGCTCAGTAGCCTATTAGAGCAGGCATTACTGTCCCTCTCCTCATCTGTAGCCTATTAGGGCAGACCTTACTGTCCCTGTCCTCATCTGCAGCCAATTAAAGTAGGCATTACTGTCCCTCTCCTCATCTGTAGCCTATTAGGGCAGACCTTACTGTCCCTGTCCTCATCTGCAGCCAATTAGAGTAGGCATTACTGTCCCTCTCCTCATCTGTAGCCTATTAGGGCAGACCTTACTGTCCCTGTCCTCATCTGTAGCCAATTAGAGTAGGCATTACTGTCCCTCTCCTCATCTGTAGCCTATTAGGGCAGACCTTACTGTCCCTTTCTCTGCTTTCAAGTGTAAAGCAAACATTTTGCTATGACAGTACAGTCCATGCTGTGGAAGATGACTTCTGCCACAGAGAGATCCTGATGTTCCATTGTATTCAAAGTGATTAGTTAGTTAGGACAGTGCTTTGATTTACAGAACTGGTACAGGTATAGGTATTCACATGGTATTTACTGAGACATTGTGTAGTACTAGTACACAAAGTACTGGTACTTACTGATATTCACTTCCAATAATTCAACACAATAGGTAACTATCTGGCATCAAATAGGACACCATTAATAATAAAAAAAGAGATTTAATCAAATCAAATAAGTTAGCAGCTGAATAATGAATATACTTGACTATTTCCACCATAGAATGTCTGTCAATCAAATCATGTTCTTTCACACACTTGCCCAAGGGTACAGAACTAGTGCACCTTTTCAACAATGTTAGGTTGTTCGCCACATATACCATATCCACCTCAGAGAAATGCAAGCTTCAATACTTAGACCTTACCATGAGATGATCCCCTTTGTTGAAGAAAAGTCAGTAGAATTGATATTGCGGAGGTGAGCTTTTATGCGGTGCTGAAACATGGTTATGGGGAGGTGAGAAGTTTCCAAGAAGTGTATTTTGCCAGTGGCAGGGATTAAACTAAATACAGTATATTCCCCATGTCTGAATCTCAGATTACACATCTGGACCTGGCCGTTGGGGATTTTGTCTCATCTCTGGAATTTCACTATAATCCCATTGAATAATGTCTGCTTGTTTATGTCTGTAAATCACGACTTTTACCTAAATCATTATGTTGATTAAATTAGTACTGGACCCGATGTTTGATGCATAGCAGTAATGATAATAAATAATACCAGGAATATACCAAAACAATTTGCCAGAATAATATAGGTTTACAACAGATTCTTAGGGCAGAACATGTCTGGGCATGTGACGTCACTACTAGTTGGGTCTTCTTACTTTCCCCCCACATAAACTGTGAAATTCACCATACACCATGTTACCTTGTCCATACAGTCTTGTATGATATTCTAGAAATCAGCCTTCTCTGTTTCCCCTCTCTCCCTCCCACTTGGAAACAAAAGCAACGGAGGATGTTGGAGAGGTGGTGGAAGTGCTGCTGCTGGCTATTTGGAGCTTCAGGTCTGTTTGGGGGGAAGAGAGAGAGAGAAGGAAAGAGAAAAAGAGATACTTTCAAAGGGAAGCAGGCCGGCATCAGATTCACTCCTCTGAGCTTTAATAAAAAGGTTTAGTTAGCCTCCACTCATTACTATCCTATGAGTATTGACTTTGGCCTACAGTCGTGAACAGATAAAATGGTGTAAGACCTTGTCCTAAGTGATTACTCAGAATTACAAATCACTCTGCATGTAACCCAATCCAGCCAGTCTGCCGGGCACCCCAACTCACAGAGAATACACATGCACACGCTTTAAAAAAAAACTGTCTCAAATACAGGGCTGGGACACTCTGTCTAGGGGTGGATATGCTGCAGCATGCATGGACATGAGGGCCGAGCACACCTGGTGACATAGAAGTTGACATATACACAAACAAGCACAGAGTGAGCCCTGGATAAAGGGAGCACATTCATTCCTTAACGATTGCATACATACAGACATGCATGCATAGCCACACACACAAACACACACTCACAAACACACACACACCGAAGCCGAGACAGTGTAATATCTGCTCTCTGACAGCTGAGTTTTAATTGGGCAGGGTGGTGTTTGTAGTGCGTGCAGGCCGCTGTCACACGGCTGGCAGTTTGAGGGGTGACGGGACAGGCCCCACCATGGGGGTTGTCAAACGGGCTTGCGCTCTCCACGGGAACCTCCTCGGTGGGTGTCCCAGCTCATTTAGGAGCCCACAGACAAAGCGCCAATTAAGAGGGGCTTTAAACAATCAAACAGAGTTCCTCAGGGCCCACAGACACTCCACAGGGCACTCAGACACACACACACACACACACACACACACACACACACACACACACACACACACACACACACACACACACACACACACACACACTAAAACACTTGAATACACACACACATCGTAGGTGAGAGGAGTAAAAATAGAATGATCACGATTAGGTCAAAGGCATAATTAATGCATGCATATTTCTCTCTATAGAGTCATTTCAGGCTATTTTTAACCCTAAAAATGTTAAACCACAAATTTCAATGACTTTTGTCTATGTTACCTTGAATTTAAAAAAAGTAAATTACTTCAATGCCTTGAAATCAGGCCTATCCCATTCTTTGCAATTATCGCAACCCAAAAAGCTTAGAGACAGAAGATCAAATTGAATAAATCCAGAGTATCTACCCAAGTCACAACAGAAGGTCCATCTGGCTGTGTTTGTCTGGCTGGCGCCTCTCGGAAGCCTCACTAACTAATATTCCCCCACCAAACTGATGAACCTTGCATTTTTTAAGAGCAGAGCAGTGTCTTTAATGTATATCGCTGTCACTCCCCTCCTCTCGGCCCATCTTAGACTATGAGGTCCATATGCCAGTTCCATATGGCCCACCACCCTCTACTGACAAGCCTATGGCTAGGGCTCATCCATCATTCCGGGAGCACGCTCACTTGTTATCAGCTCAGCTCTGGGCTGTGTGGGGACTGGAGGCTGGGGAGTAGGGAGTGGGGGAGAGGCTGAGGCAGGCTCCAGCTCCAGCCTCGGTGGTGCAGGGAACAAGGAACAGGGAGCAGGGAGACCATGTGCAAGTTGTCCTGGAGGGGGAGTTACAGGCATGCAATCCAACCAGCTCACCCAGAAAAACAACACCACGCCATGGTGTCAAGGAGCATGCTTATAGTCATATATTCATACAGTCATACATATAGGCACAGGTGTGGTCATACAATTAGCCAAGAAAATATATACTGTAGATTGGGTGCCTTTGATATTTTAAGTAGAAATGATGCACCAATATTGAATTTGAAAAGCCTGTGCACTTTAGTGCAATTTATTATAGACCACATGGAGAATTCAATACATCAGATTTTTTATGTGAGTAAAGGCTTGCTAAAGCGCAAAGAAATGCAGCATTTTGACACGTACCTCGGTCAACCGTGTGTGACTTCTAGGAAGATTTTACCCCATTTTTGAATCACTAATTTCTCCAAGTTCTCACCATCATTGTAAAGCCCTAGTTATTTTGCTGCTTTAACAAAGTCATGTCTGAAGATGATTATTTATTTCATGTGATTAGTGACGCATTTACGTCTGTCCCTCATTTTAAGGCCACTCCTGATATGTAAACTATTTACCCCTTTAAAATAATGGATCATTCCACCAAGTTAAATGATTCACAGCAGGAGACATGGTTTGTGTCTTCCGAACAGCATGGTGGAAAGGGTAGTAAGTACTTTCTCTCTTTTTGGTCATTCTATCTTTGACTGAGGTGGTCGACCTCAACACGTCAACCCTGTTCTCTCAATTAATGTTAGGAAAACTTGCATTTGATTTAACTTTCATTATGTGTGGAACGTATGTATAATTCCTCCTTTCATCAACACCGTGTGGTCCCATGCTCTTCACCACATGAGGAGTAATGGCCGATCTTCACCTAAAACCTCAGCCCTGTTAACGTCAGTCTTGTTAGATGCCCAACGGTAACTTTATCAGGTTGATATTATATGTGAGTTTATTTGTACAAGGGATACTTTATCAATGAGAAAATGTTTTATCTCAAACATGCTTTTTAAATAGTGAGGCAGTTACATAAGTGTCTGTAGCAGGGTTGACAGACAGTGTTTTACTCTTAGTTCATAGGATTTTAATGTCCTAAGGCTAAACATATCCTCCATGCAATTGAATGTTGAAAGAAGAGATATTTTAAAGTTAATTTCTTAAAAGTTTGCATATCCAAAAGGCACCCATTTCGTGGAACGACCCAGATCCCAAAAAGCTGCAGGATGGTAAGAATCACTTTGTGAATAAAGAATACTTAAATAAATAATAACTTGCAGTACATCATTTTGAAAAACGTATGCTCCACTTGAAATCTAGTGTATATGAAATACAATAATATTTGTATTGTTTCCATATGTTCTAAAGGGTGGCTTATTGAAAAAGAGCAGGTTTGGATGACCATCAAATCTGCAACACTACAGTTAATTTGTACAAGTATTTACACCATCGCTAAGGTTTTGGGTGCAATACAATCTCCCTATTAGATACAATCTCCCTATTAGAAAAATAAACAGTTTCTTCCTCAAGACCAGATGCTGTGAATTTATGATGTTTATTATTACTCATATAAACTTGAACTATGAACAGTTTACATTTGCATGGCCTAACATGGTCTGGGCGCTCTCTGTGTTACCAGCCAAATAGTTGTACTATTTCAGAACTGATACAAGAGGATGAGAAGAGCAATATGTTTCATACTGACACAAAATGATAACAAAAAGTATGATGTAACAAAAACAATATTTTGGCTTGACTTGATGTAAATATCCATGTTTCCCTATATCACTCCATGTCAAGGCGGTGTATTCACAGAGAAGATGAAACAGGCTATCAGTGCTTAAACAGAGTGAAATCTATTCCAGGCCGAAGATAAACACAATCTAGTGCTAGAGAGAAAGCTTCAGTTGCTATGTAATGACATGCAAACACTGATAGAAATCTGTAAACACTTCCTGGTAAATAGGAATATCTGTACAGCAAGCTGGATACTAGTGAACGTCTGAGGAATACAGAGAGTGAAAAAAAGACTATAGTTCCAAACTGCGGCAAACTCTTCTCTGGAAAGAAAAAGCTTTCCTGAAACAAGTTAACATGTACTGCAAATGAAGATGACGGAGGTGATGATGTCATGATTTTGAAGACAGAGATGATAGTGATGAGGATGGTGATTATGATTATGAAAAGGAAAGATTGTGATATTGCAGATTTGTCGTTGTCCCAGAGACTTCTGTTGGTGTCATATTTTTGGGTACCTCGGGGACCAGAAGCCCCTATGCACTCGTATATCAGGGCTAGGAGGAGGCTTGGGAACGCAGCACTGACCGGGTAATCTTAAACCCCATTAACAATCATCATATTTATTTATGAGGCTGGGCTGCCAGCCTATGTATTGGTGCACACACTTTCTTTCTTAGATTGGGTACAGGGGACAGACGATCCCTGTCTGTGGCTGGGCTGGGGTGGACTGGGAGTAGTCCCCACTTCCTTGTAGACTCTGATAACATGAATTATTGAGAGGGTGTAAGGAGAAGAGGCAACTTAAATGTAATATGTGTCCTTGTTATTGGCTCCCGCTTTTTGTAACCTTTCAGCTTTAATTAATGTGCTGGGATGAGGCCTATGGCTGGTGCCTGGCTGTGTGTGTGTGTCTGTGGTGGTGTGTATGTGTGGTCCGTGCAGGGGAGAATGACTGCCCCTTCATATTGAAGCTTCAGAAAGCCTAGAAGCCTACTGCTGAGCGATTAGTGCTTTTTGAGGTCGGTTCAGGTTCCGTTTGATTATTAAAATGAATCACAGTTTTTGGTTTTGATCATTTTAAATGCACTATGCATTATGTGGGTTGAATGCTGTAACAACACAGAATAAAACAATGAATACAAGTCCCATGATGGTAGTAGTGACCGCTCCCCAGTCAAATGGACGCGCAATGATTTATGGTCGATTTCAGTTAATTACCAGGTTTTCTGCGCTACACTATGTACAGTATTGGCCTGTTGGAAACTACTACTACTCCATCGCACAGTTCGGGACTTGATCTGATTTATCTCTAGAAAAACTGCACGCAGAAGAGTATAGTGTAATTTAGTTGCTAATGGCAGCCTGCAGTACCCTGGTCGGCCTTCAACTTGACTTTTTAATCAGAGGGGGCAGCACTGAGCTAGCATGCAACGTCACTTCCGGGGTCGGTGTTATCTGGGATCCTTGGGAAGTCTCTACACTAACCTTAACCCGAACCTTAACCATAACCTTAATCCTAACCTAACCCTTACCTTAACCATTTTGAATTTCAACTTCAATGCGGTATGGATGTCCCAAGGACCCTGAATATCAAGGACCTCACTTCCTGGAGTAGCTCACACTGGGCATGTTATGTCTCCATGAGACTCAGTCTTAACAGACTTCCTTTGGCTTCAATGATGTCCACAATAATTCCCATTCAATGTTATCAGAGCAAAAATATCCTTGAATAACCTGCACCCCTACAACAAGCTTGAAAGGATCCAACCCCAATTACTTTGATGCCAATTGCAAGTCAAGTGCTGTTCCATGCCATCGTAAATCATCAATATACCAAGATTCTATACTGTACCACAACGAAGGCCACACTGCAGCTGCTCAGAGCCGTGACACAAGGGGAAAGTTTCCCTGATCAAACGTCGTGTCTGAGGCCTGTCCCCAAGAAGTGCTGCCAAGATGGCCGCCTCCCTGCATCTCACTGGGAGAGATGATGCATCACCACCACGCTGCCACGACTTCAAAGCCCCAACCACGCCACGCTGAATGACAGACAGGCTGGGCTGCTTCTCCGATGTAAATAAACACTCAGGAATTCAATCCATCAAAGGGAGGCAGCCATTGTTGTGGTCCGTGTTGTCTCACATGTGTCATGTCAGATGATGTGTTGGGGGGGGGGGGGGGGGGGGGTGAGGGGGTGTTGGGGTTGTTTGATGCACTGTGCTACTTCTCATTGTGACCTCTTAAACAGTGCAGGGAACGGGCGTCTGTTCTGTACGACCACAATGCACCAGGCCCTATTGATCAAAGAGGAGTGTCAAAGCAGTCCTATACGGTGGCCTAGGATCATAAGAGTGCCGTTTAAACCAACCAGGCAGGGCTGGAGAGGATTCAGAGAGGTTATATATGTAGGCTATATATACATTACACACACACACTATCAGCACTCCAGTAAAACTAAATCAATAACTTAACCTCACTTACTTAAACTAACTTGTTGTTATTTACAACATATATTACACTGAACAAAAATATAAACGCAACATGTAAAGTGTTGGTCCCATGTTTGATGAGCTGAAATAAAAGATCCCAGAAATGTTCCATATGCTCAAAAACCTTATTTACACTGGTGCACCATGTGCTGGGGACAATTAAAGTACACTTTTAGTACACAAGTTTTGAAGGAACGTGGAATTGCCATGCTGACTGCAGGAATGTCCACCAGAGCTGTTGCCAGATAATTGAATGCTAATTTCTCTACCATAAGCCGTCTTCAACATTGTTTTAGAGAATATGGTAATATGTCCAACCAGCCTCACAACCACAGACCACGTGTATGTCGTTGTGTGGGCGAGCGGTTTGCTGATGACAACATTGTGAAGAGTGCCCCATGGTGGCGGTGGGGTTATGGTATGGGCAGGCATAAGCTACGGACAACGAACACAATTGCATTTTATCGATGGAAATTTGAATGCACAGAGATACCATGACGAAATCCTGAGGCCCATTGTGAGACCCATTTTTTTAAAGGTGTCTGTGACCAACAGATGCATATCTGTATTCCCAGTCATGACAAATCCATAGATTAGGGCCTAATACATGTATGTCAATTGACTGATTTCCTTGTATGAACTGTAACTCAGCAAAATCTTTGAAATTGTTGTATGTTGCGTTTGATTTTTTTTGTTCAGTATATATTACAGTACATAGCAATTAAGAAAGAAACAGACCTTTGAATGAACCTTACCCACACGGACTAACACTGTTATGACTTTCATGTCAACCCTAGCAGAGATGTAAAAAAACAAAAACACTCAGAGTTCAGACTTTAAAAAACAAAGTTATGTTTCATGCTTCGGGCTGCAGGCTGTTTTTCAAGGGGTTTGTATTGTAAGCAAAAAAGAATTGTGGCAATCCCCCTCAATCTACATTATCTACCACTGGCAACCACCATATTAAACTACCTTTGTTTTAGTTTTCTCACACCCGCCCAAACGTCCAGCCCATCTCCCCGGCACTTCAAAAGAGTTGTCATTTTTTAACATGATCGGATCGTCTGGACCCGCAGCAGAGTCAATTCCTGTCCAGCTGTTTTGTCCAGGGGCCAGGGGTGAGGGGTAGGGGAAGACTATGGGGGGTGGAACTCTCCTAACAGGGGAATCTGTCTTCCGGAGAGGGAAAAGAGAAGTCTCCCTCTCATCCTCAGTCAGGCCATGTTAAACATAAAGATGTGGGAGAGAAAGAGCGCTAGAGAGAGAGAGCGAGGGAGAAAGAGAAGGAAGATGAGATACAGAGAGATGGAAATTCAGTCAGTGAGTGCAGCCTGACCATTTCCACCCTGACTGCCTGTGTTCAGTGTGTTGCTTTCACAGTGAAGGCATTCCCATAGCAGGTGGTCTGTCTCAGCAGGCATCTGGAGGCCCAGCTCGATGGCCAGATAACCTCGGCTATTTACAAACCCCAAACTTTGTTTAGATAAACCCTCTAAAAGCCATCCGCTCGCCAAAAAAAACGTCTGATTTTTTTTGTTGTATTTAACCATCGAGACCTGGGAAAAATGGAAAGTCGTGCCGAATCTTCCCTCAAACCACCATGAGAACACTTCTGTTCGGAATATGTAAATAAATATGGAATGAGGGTAAGATTTTGCACTTGCGTCTCAGACTTTTGGCATACCTAAAATCAAAGAGCATGGAACGGAACTGCATGGAGCCGCATATGAAGTAGTTTCTGCCTATATCCTTTCCAAAAAGTCCAAATAATTACATTCATTCAAATGTTGAGGAATGTATAAGCAAAGCAGTTTTGTAGTCTGAGGAAAAAGGTCTGGCCAAAATGTAATGTCTTAGGGATATGCTGCTACGATAAAACAACAAAGAAATTGAGGAAGCAATTATTCATTATCAAAATCAATTCCTTAATTTAGATAATTCCCCTCTATTTGTTAAGCATTTCCTTAAATTCTCTGAAAATATTTTGTATCATTAAATCTTGACACAACATTTCCTAGATTTCCATAGATATTGACAATAATGAGATGAAGTCTGCCTCTTCCTTACAGTAATTCCCTTCCGGTTAGTGAAGCAGGTAAAGAGATAACGGCCTATCTCAGAACTAGGTCAGTATCATTGGAAGGAAGCACACCAAAAGTTCAACCAACATGCTTTGAATGTTGTTTGAACATCCTTTCCCCCTTGCTGCATGTTAAAACGGGGTGATTGCGAGCCTAATCCACCTCGACTGCATTAAAGCCGTTTCCGCTAAGTGAAATATGTGTCCCGTCAGGGCTGCTCATTCATTATTTATCCGTTTGCACATATCTGAAACAAACATGAAAAAACAACGTTGTTTATGGCATGGGTTGGAGGAGGGCTGATGTCATGCAGGGGATGTGCTGCAGAGCTGATTTATTCACAATGTTATTAACCTTTTCCTCCCCAAAAGGTTCCACTGCACTTATCCCACAGCAACAGTGAAAACGAAAATGAAGGTGGGACAGGAGGAGAGGAAAAAGAGAGAAAAGTGAATGGGGGTTTGCTTTCGTTTGTCTGCATGGGTTTCACTCGCTGTCCTAAAACCAGTTTCTCCCAGTTCAAAGCAGAACGCATGTGGTTTTTCACTGTCCTGTGAGTAATTATGAATGGTAAAATAGTCGCTATGATATTGCCATAACTGTGTAAGCTCTGCTGGGATGATTTCCAGATGTCCCTTACACACTAATGCATTTGCTACAGCAATAAAAATACTTTTGATTATATTTTCATTTCCAAAATGGCCCAAGCTATCATTGAAACTGGAACAAAAGCACATGGAAAGCCGTGCAAGATCAGAGGGAGATGAAGAGAGAGGAAAGAGGCCCGAGATTTCAGACAAATGGCATTATTGATAGAAATGTACCACGAGGTGAGAGAGAGGGGGTATCAAGATCCAAGTAGGCCAGAATTTATTGTCTCATTGCAGCACCGAGCAGGGAAATTAAGTGATAAGAAAATCAATTGCTTACTCCTGCATCCATATAAATGTAGCTAATGTTTAACATTCCCAGCAAATGTGGAGGGAGTAACGGGTGTGGGAAGTAGGGGGTGATGGAGCTGAGAAGGGGGAGGAGGGGCAGGGAAGAGGAGGTCATCAATCATGGCTGGGTGACACACAATGAAACCTGACCGGGGCCCAAGATGTTTTAATACGGCATCCATTAAAGCCCTCAAATAAATTGCAATTTGGAAAACAGAACATAATGCCGGCCAAGTTTTCCTCATCCATCTTGCTGCGTGTCATGTAATGTAATTGCGTTGTTAATTTATCCAAGAATTTCCTTGGTACACCATTTCATCCACATTGGTTAATTTCCCTGTAGAGTATATTTTTTCCCCTGCTCAGTCCGGTCCTCCTCTCTCTCTAGCCGTAGCTAGCGGGGGCATTGTAATGTTTCTGCTTAGCATGGCATTAGTCGAAGAGCTAATCAAAGCGCTGAAGTCTGTGACACTTTATCAATGCCTGACTTGGTTGGCTGGCTGCCGGCCGGCCCTGTGTAGAGCAGGCTCAATCACCTCTCCGCTGCCTGTCATTAGGCTCCTCTGACAGCAGGATCACTCAAAAATTCCTGTGGATTACATTGATATTATCGACAGAAGGGTTTGGGGGCATTTAAGGCTGGGCAGCAGCACCCAACACCCAGCGCAGCACACACAGACTGACACTTCCTGTGTTGGAGTTAGGGCAAGAGAGCAGGCCTGAATTGTTATTGTTTGCGGGGGGTAGGCCGAGGAGGAGCGATGACAGGACTGGGCAAAGACAAAAATCAATGAGGCCCAGAAAAAGATAGAGAGGGAGCTTAACATGTGCGTGGTTTCGTTTGTTTTGATAAGAAGGAGCAATGTGACGATATCCAAAAAACACAGGTTTTCAAACATGATGACAAAGTCCCAAATCAAATTACTCGTCAATATATAATCCCAGTGCAGAAGTAAGCCAGTATAGGTGAAGAGATACGATCCGTTCCAACCCTCTCATTAAGCCAAGAGGAGTCATGTAGTCACAGGTGTCTCATCTCCTCTCTCCGCAGGATCCACTTGTCACCTTCCCTTCATACCACTGTCCAGGACATTCCCTGTCACTAGTAATGGGCTAAGAAGCCGCAACATTAAAAAGGCCTTGATACATCGTTCCCCTAATGTATGTCCTTTACCCGCTCCTCTTCAACCTACATTTGGATTCTATGCATTCCTGAACAGAGCCGAGCCCAGGTGAGGGATTTGCACATTTTGACATCCCTCTGCATCCCTCTGGTGTTTCATCACAGGTGCTGACCCTTGTCTCAGTTAGAAGATAGCATCGCAAGCCCGTGGAGGGGGACATGGGGGTCCACTGTGGGGAGGATCCAGAGAATCCAGGGGTTTTTGCTCACCTGCTGTCATCTACCTGGCTGGGGTGTGTCGGGAAGGGTGTGGGGGTGGAGGGTTGGAAGATCCAAGGGCAATGGATGGGATACCTATCGTCTCACTGAACGCAGTCCTATACGTACATAGCTCCCGTCAACCCCATGAAGGTAGAGAGAGAGAGAGAGAGTGCAGGGGCTTGACGTGATCAAAGGATGACAGAAGAGAAGCTAGAGGAGGAGGGAGTCAACCAAAACAAAGGCTGATTGTGAAGTTCCCCAGTGCAGGATTCCATGCGGACTGACAGAGAGAGACGTGGACTCCACCCACCCATCCAGAACCCATAGCTGCCAATGGACTGATCACAGACAGCAAAATGACTCTCAGGATCTCATTCATCTCTGGGTTTACATCAAGGAGATGCTTGGCTCTAGATTCAACCCAAAGTGAGAGGAATGTTAGATAATCTATCTCTGGATGGTTTTGGTTAGGTACAGTACAGACATTTCTATAAATTGTAATAAAGGTGTAATATTTGCAAAAGACTTTGTGTAGATATTATTCACTTTGGCGTGAAGATAGCACTCAATGTTAACTTCCAACTTGGTTCTATTTCTTGATTATTTACGCAAGGGTAAAACGCTAAGATTATGCTCTCACTGTATAGTAATTCCTGAAAATCTCAAAACAATTCAATGAAATTGGTAAAACCCTTAAAAGACAACACATTAACCACAAGACACAGTCTTTGATTCTAACGAAGTTCTTTCTGACGTAGCCAGTCTGATGCATTCAGTGGGCTTTGCTTTGGAAGCTACAGTACGCCCTGATTTCGCTGACATTCAATTGGTTTTGATCGGAGTTCAGCTTTTTCATTTACTTTATATAAAAACAACAACAGGGTTGCAATGCTTGCAGCCGTGCCATGTTCAGCCGTTTCAGCCGTGCCATGTTCAGCCGTGCCATGTTCAGCCGTGCCATGTTCAGCCGTGCCATGTTCAGCCGTGCCATGTTCAGCCGTGCCATGTTCAGCCGTGCCATGTTCAGCCGTGCCATGTTCAGCGACTTCTCCAAGATCTATCATTAAACCTCTTGTGGTTTTCAAAGAGGAAGTTTCAAAATCTGCAAAATAAAGACAAAACCTTTCATGCGTGTCCACAAACCTTAAAGCCAAGGCTGCAGAGAGACATATTTATTTTCATGGTTTGCAAGCTATACTTGAATGCCATTATGTGGATTTGGCCCAGCTAATTGCTGTATCCACGTTGAATACTTATGCTTTTAAAATCAGCACTGAAAGGTACACATTAATAAAAAGGCAACCCCAACATTTGAAACATTAAATCCAACTGATAATAACAGATGGTTCTACTTTGATTATTACAAGTATCTATTCTATAAAATGTTACATTATATAATACATATAACATAAGTTCTTGTAATTTGGAGTGCTTTGTGCTTGCTCTACTCTGTGAAGGCCTTGGCTAATGGACATTACTGGCAGAAAGGAGCATCTCCACTGCAACAAATCTAACAAAACTCCCCATCAACTGACACAGTATCCATGTGATGAATATGATTGATCTACTGTATACAGTATGGGCCTGACTGGTTGGATGCATGAGCAGAAGAACCTCACCTGCAAACCCTCACAACTCAGCCAATCCTGGACAGGTGTCTCCACTGTCTTCACTGTCCATCCCTTTCATATCTCTCTCGCTACTAGTTGTGTTTTAGAGGAGTAAATGACATCTCAAGAGGAGAAGGATGAGGCGGTTGCTTTCTCAATCACTCCGTCTGAGATAAAGAGTGTAGTGGGGGGGGGGGCCTGAGACGAAGGCCTGGGCTGTCTCCTCCTCGCAGGCTGTCACGGCAACGCACGCGGGTGAAGACCACAGGAAGGGCAAGCAAACGTTTGTACGTCAGTCACCGCGCTGACAGGTGAAAATAAAGGTTGACAGGGCTGACATCCAGCGTGGTCTCCGAGACCTCCTCCTCCATTCTCCTCTCCTATAGTCTCCACTAAGAGGGAGAGAAATACATTATTAATAGCGCTTACCTGCCAACACAGGCACTCCTCCACTCCCTGGCTGTCTTTGGACTAGTGTGTTCTTGGACCTTGTCTCCTCCACCACATCCTATTCTCCTCCAGTTTTAAAGTCATTCAGGCATTAGACGGAGGAACAACTGCAGACAAAAGGTTTGCGTCTTTTACAGAACTGTAAAGTACACATGTGAGGAGACGATAGTAGATTCCAAGATTCCATTTTCATATAACAATATGAAAATGACTAAAATATGTTGAGGATGATGAATAACTCATATAGTCTTATGCCTACCTGAAGGCAACATTATAGCAATAAAGCTGGGTCAGGAAACGTTTGAGTCGCTACCTTCAATGATTGCAATTCAGGGTCTATAATCCTCACATCTAAGTAACTATTACAGTAATATCCTGAAATGAATACATTTAGCATAAATGGCTATTCCAAGCGCTTTGTATGATGTCATTTACTCCCCCTGTTGCAATTCATACCAAAGCCTTTTCATTTAGAGATCTTATCCAAAGGAAAATCTATGTTCAGGTGTATCAGATATCCGTCTACCTCTCAAATGAGCATAAGGACCTCTGTAATTGAATTTGTAATCAACTAAGGTTTCAGCTCTGTCTATTTCCATTTCATTTATCCATGTTGTCCAAAAAGTTTAAAGTGGACATTTTAACAATAAAACATCATGCCCTCTTGATTAATGCGTGCTTATTGTAAACTGTACAAATTGAGAAAACTTTTCAGACATATTCCGCTCACGTCTTAAAAAAAAAAAAAAAAACACCTCTGTTTTTCTCAGAAATGTGTATACAATTACTGGCACAAGTAATATTATCATTAAACCTGTGAATTGTAATAGATGCAATAATCCAACATAATTAATTTCAAGATGTTTTAATAATTCAAGAGAGATACAGGAAAGAAAAGCTGACACCATATAACTGAACGTTCAAAACTGCCCTGTGGAGGATGCTCTGCTCCTACTCCTACTTTCACAACCCCCTAAAGCTTTCCATGGGACTCTACAGGCTGATAAAACCCTTATGACCTCTTTATCTGTTTTATGGACTGCCTGTCCATTTCACATGGTCAGAATCAATGGCATATTTGACCAAAATCAATGGAATTTACTGACCCTAATTTGTGCTGTATGCTGGAGGGGTAGTAAGAGTACCAGGGAATTGTGGGACGGAAAACCACAATCTGGGAAGATCAATACTTGAACTTGTGATTGACATTTCAAATATGTATTTAAAATACTTAAGTGAACTAACTCTTGTAAAGGGAAGCAAAATAGCTGTAACCAAAGCGTACTAGTCATTAAGGCTTATATTTCAGTTTGATCTGTACCTCCGGGCAGTTTACTGTTCCATAGCCTCAATTAACATACACATCCACCTTCTTTTTCATCAGTTCCTCTGAAAGCAGACTTATTTTAACGCATGGCTTCAAAGAGGAAAGGAGAATTCATCACTTTTTCATGAAGAGACAAAGACATCATTGATCATTTTGTAGTGAAAGTCGCATCTTCGTAATCCCTCTCTTCCTCTTGTAGTTGCTGCACTGTCTAATGATGCACAGATTGACACTGAGCCCCCTCCCTCCTCCCTTCCTCCCTCCCTCCTTCCTTCCTCCATCCATCCTCTCTTCCTCCTCTCCTCTCTGCCCATCTGTGTGAAAGATCCGAGCGTACAAGGCTGCTGCAGCATGTTCCCTTAGATGTGCCTCCCAGCCCGGGAGATGAAAGGATTAATGAGATAGATTTATCTTTTCTGGTAATACACCCGCCATTGTTTTCCCCATGCATGTCCTAAATGCATCCCAGAGAGCCTTGGGAGAAGGCTTCATTATTGAGTCTCATAGATCAGTGGTACGGTAAAAACACCGTGCATTATTCTACATCTAGATTCGCCTCCATAAAAAACAATAGCACCTTAAATCTGCCATTGTCTTTTCAGTAAGATGAGAAAGGCTTCCAAACCTCTACTATCTAGCAGTAGCATTACTAAAACAAATACTGTTTTTGTTGTTGTGCCTAATCTAGTGTCGCTGAATGTGGACAGAAAGTAGAAAATGCTTTGTTTTAATCAGAAAAAAAAGAATCAAAAAGAACTCTGATAATCTCTGTGATTGCAGAGAGAGACCATCTAATCAAAAAGAACTATGATAATCTCTGTGATTGCAGAGAGAGACCATCTAATCAAAAAGAACTATGATAATCTCTGTGATTGCAGAGAGTCACCCTCAACAACCTCAAGGAAGTCATGTACATGGATAAGACAATTACCACACAGTGATGAGAGCTGTTAAAAAAGTCTGAGTCAATAATTACCTACATGTTCTTATTTGGTTTTTCGAATGGTTTCTCCCTCGTGGGATTTTGTTTTGCTGCAATGCCTCCAGCTTGATGTGAATTAGCAGAAAAAAATGTACCATAACATTACTACCAGATAAACATCAGAAGCTCTATTGTGGCTCACATAATTATATTGTCTCTACTGTAGGCTATCCTTCTGTATTTTAGTACTCCAATCAATAATGGCAGTTTTCTATTTTTAAGTATTGTGTGTAACATACAGTTAAAGTCAGAAGTTTACATACACCTTAGCCAATTACATTTAAACTCAGTTTTCACAATTCCTGACATTTAATCCCAGTAAAAAGTCCCTGTCTTAGGTCAGTTAGGATCACCACTTCATTTTAAGAATGTGAAATGTCAGAATAATAGTAGACATAATGATTTATTTCAGCTTTTATTTCTTTCATCACATTCCCAGTGGGTCAGAAGTTTACATACACTCAATTAGTATTTGGTAGCATTGCCTTTAAATTGTTTAACTCGGGTCAAACATTTTGGGTAGCCTTCCACAAGCTTCCCACAATAAGTTGGTTGAATTTTGTCCCATTCCTCCTGACAGAGCTGGTGTAATTGAGTCAGGTTTGTAGGCCTTCTTGCTCGCACATGCTTTTTCAGTTCTGCCCACAAATGTTCTATGGGATTGAGGTCAGGGCTTTGTGATGGCCACTCCAATACCTTGACTTTGTTGTCCTTAAGCCATTTTGCCACAACTTTGGAAGTATGCTTGGGGTCATTGTCCATTTGGAAGACCCATTTGCGACCAAACTTTAACTTCCTGACTGATGTCTTGAGATTTTGCTTCAATATATCCACAGAATGTTCCTACCTCATGATGCAATATATTTTGTTAAGTGCACCAGTCCCTCCTGCAGCAAAGCACCCCCGCAACATCATGCTGCCACCCCCGTGCTTCACGGTTGGGATGGTGTTCTTCAGCTTGCAAGCCTCCCCCTTTTTCATCCAAACATAACAATGGTCATTATGGCCAAGCAGTTCTATTTTTGTTTCATCAGACCAGAGGACATTTCTCCAAAAAGTACAATCTTTTTTATGACGGTTTTGGAGCAGTAGCTTCTTCCTTGCTGAGCGGCCTTTCAGGTTATGTTGATATAGGACTTGTTTTACTGTGGATATAGATATCCTTGTACCTGTTTCCTCCAGCATCTTCACAAGGTCTTTTGCTGTTGTTCTGGGATTGATTTGGACTTTTCGCACCAAAATATGTTCATCTCTAGGAGACCGAACGTGCCTCCTTCCTAAGCGGTATGACGGCTGCGTGATCCCATGGTGTTTATACTTGCATACTATTGTTTGTACAAATGAACGTGGTACCTTCAAGCGTTTGGAAATTGCTTCCAAGGATGAACCAGACTTGTGGAGGTCTACAAATTTTTTTCTGAGGTCTTGGATGATTTCTTTTGATTTTCCAATGATGTCAAGCAAAGAGTTTGAAGGTAGGCCTTGAAATACATCCACAGGTACACCTCCAATTGATTCAAATGATGTCACGACTTCCGCCTAAGTCGGCTCCTCTCCTTGTTCTGGTGGCGTTTGGTGATCGACGTCACCAGCTTTCTAGCCATCGCCGCTCCATTTTTCATATTTCCATTTGTTTTGTCTTGTTCCATACACACCTGGGTTTCATTCATTTTCAGGGACCTGCACGGGCAGAGTGTAGTGGTGTATATCGTGGATGACTGCTTCAGGCATGCGGAGGAGACATGGGAGGCCGCCCATGTTCACCTCCAGCGAGCTGCGCTGCGCCAAAAGACCAGCGCGGACCGTCACCGCAGTGAGGCCCAGGTGTTCGCACCGGGGGACCAGGTCTGGCTCTCGACCCGAAACCTGCCCCTCTGCCTGCCCTGCTGGAAGCTGGGTCCACGGTTTGTGGGGCCATTCAAAGTCCTGAGGAGGATGAACGAGGTGTGTTACAGGTTACAGCTTCCCTCCGATTACCGTATTAACCCCTCGTTCCGTGTGTCTCTCCTCAGGCCGGTGGTGGCTGGTCCGCTCCAGGAATCTGAGGTGCGGGAGGTTCCTCCGCCCCCTCTGGACATCGAGGGGGTCCCGGCGTACTCTGTTCGTTCCATCCTGGATTCGAGGCATCGGGCGGGGAGCCTTCAGTACCTCGTGGAGTGGGAGGGGTACTGTCCGGAGGAGAGGTGCTGGGTCCCGGTTGCGGATGTTTTGGACCCTGAACTGCTGCGGGAGTTTCATCGTCGCCTGCCGGATCGCCCTGCGCCTCGCCCTCAGGTTCGTCCCCGAGGCCGGTGTCGGTGTCAAGGGAGGGGGGGGGGTACTGTCACAACGTCCGCCGAAGTCGGCTCCTCTCCTTGTTCGGGCGGCGTTCGGCGATCGACGTCACCAGCTTTCTAGCCATCGCCACTCCATTTTTCATATTTCCATTTGTTTTGTCTTGTTCTATACACACCTGGGTTTCATTCCCTAATCACACTGCATGTATTTAGTCCTCTGTTCCCCTCCATGTCTTTGTGTGAAATTGTATTTATGTTATGTGGGTATTGTTACGCGCCATACTTTTGTCTATGTTCTGTGTTTGGGCACATTTATGTACTTTTGTGCTTTCGTTGGACTGGAATAAAAAGTGTGCCTGTTCACTACACTCTGCTCTCCTGCACCTGACTTCGCCTCCAGTACACACCCTTAACAAATTATGTCAATTAGCCTATCAGAAGCTTCTAAAGCCACAACATCATTTTCTGGAATTTTCCAAGCTGTTTAAAGGCACAGTCAACTTAGTGTATGTAAACTTCTGACCCACTGGAATTGTGATACAGTGAATTATAAGTGAAGTAATCTGTCTGTAAACAATTGTTGGAAAAATGACTTGTGTCATGCACAAAGTAGATGTCCTAACTGACTTGCCAAAATCAGTTTGTTAACAAGAAATTTGTGGAGTGGTTGAAAAACGAGTTTTAATGACTCCAACCTAAATGTATGTAAACTTCCGACTTCAACTGTATATTAAAAAGATTCAATATTGTTAAGAAATCACTTACGTATTCATATCAAAACTGTTTCCCTGTAGACTATTGTCTATGGGTGGACAAACTAGTAATGGCTATCATTGTCAAGGCACATCCTCCCAGTCTAACCGTGCAGTCAGTCAGTCTGTATTGTCAGCTGACATCCGTGAGAGGACACAGTGTGTAATTATCAGGACATGAATCACTCCAACACTCCTCACTGTCTGTCCCATCCATTTCTACCTGGGTGGCAAACCAGAGAAAAATAGCCCACAGACTGAGCCAGAAGACTCATGGGTGGGTTTTCTGCTAACAGGTGAGGACCTGGCTTTCAGCACGCCACAGATCAGGTTACCGGGGAAACCTGGGGAGCCTGCGAGAGGAGAGCATTGACGACTGCTAATGGGGCTGCTTCGGGAAGTGTGCGTGTGTGTGTGTGTGTGTGTAAGTTCCGTTCACTTCATTCTCTCTGGCCTAAAGCAAATCCGCAGCACGTATCCCTACAGTCCCTGACCTCCCAGTGTGAACGCCAAACGTCAGGGAAATTTACAGCAGGAATGATTAGCTCATATTTAAATGCAGCTTAACAGCTAACTTCTTGAACGTTTCACAGGGAGACGTAGTCAGTAGTGTTTAGGTAGTCCCAGAGGTGGCACGTCTTCCTGAGGGTAGCGGTTAGCCGGTTACATTACGGGCTTCCAGAATTATTCATGAAGATACTGTATTCACGGGGATTTAATTTCGTTTTTTTTACAAGAGGTAGTTTTGCGAGCCAATGCTAACTAGCGTTAGCACAATGACTGGAAGTCTATGGTATCTACTAGAATGCTGGCAGTTACCATAGACTTCCAGTCATTGTGCTAATGCTAGTTAGCAATTGCGCTAATGCTAGTTAGCAACTTCCTTCAAACTGCATGCAGAGACATACAAATGGTATCCACGAGTTCATCTGACTCTGGGAAGTGGATAAAGGGCTTCATTGCCAAAATCCTGAAGTATACCTTTAAGCTACGAGGTTATGAAAATTAAATCACACCCAAATACTGTGTATTCCTGTCTGCTCCAAGTGAAGCCATGTATTTACTTACATTGCATTGACTAGCCCCTATCCCACATTGCATTCCACAATAAGACAAATGAAGATGCAGTGCAATGGAACATTGAGACATCTGTCCAGTGGGACTTCATCCATATTTTCTTACACCCTTATTGTTGGCCAACTGTACCCACATATGGAAGAGGCTTGATGTTGAGACACTGTAGTCATATTTCTACGGAAACTTATTCCTGGACTGTGAAGGTGAGGACAGAATGATGTACTCTCCCTGGTACCTTCAGTCCCAACAATTGCTAAGAACGAGTGAAGCCCCATGCTAGTATGCTAAGACCTGATGCCATAACTATCCACACTGTCTCGACTTGAAATGGTGACGTGATGTAGGGAGGTTTTCGCCTCCCTCTCCCTCGATCCCTGTCTTCCCACATGCACACTCATCAGGAGGTTAATTACCTGTGAAAGCTTCTCACTTGAAACCTTAAATCACTCATTCAGCGTTCTGTCAGGAGCCGCCAGCTCAGCCATGCTGACGAGGGTTCCGCCTTGTTTACCCAACACTGCAGACAGGAGGGTGGTGGTGGTGGAGGATGGGGATGGTGGTGGTGGAGGATGGGGATGGTGGTGGTGGAGGGAAGTAAATGTCTAAAATGGCAGCAAAAAAAATCTATGTAAAATGGGATGTGTCAATGAGCTCTAATGTCGTATTATTTTTAGCTTACCGTGTTCTGTGCATCTCTCTAGTCCAAAGAATAATAATAGGTGGATTGAATAAGAGGGTCCTCTTTTGGAAGGGGATCAAGACCCCCCCCCACCCCTCCCTTACCCCTCAGATAAACCTCTCTCTAGCTCCAACATGGCACATGAGACAGGGAAATTCCCTGCATTCCACAGTGGATGTGGCACAGAGAGCCTAGGTCAAATTTGGCAGGCCGCCAAGAGGGCAGCAGCCCCTAGCTCCTAGCCCCAAGCCTCAAGCCCCTAACCGGGTGTCATCTCAACCTGCATGGCTGCATATTATTGCTGTCTCCGTTGCATTGGGAGTGCTGTGACGTTTGGCTGTTTTCTTCCATTTGTCAAAGGCTGTGGTGGGATAAGACCTATCCTCTGCTGAAAAAAAAACAGCATAGATCAAAATAAATTTCAAGCAGGTCCATGCTGGTTTATACTGGTCAGTGCTGGTCGGATGCTGGTCAAGCTGGTCTGAACAGCATGGTCTAAATGGTTTTGCTGGCCAACCAGTATGGTCTAGCTGGTTATGCTGACAGACCAGCCTTTGTTGTATTTCCGTTGTTAACCAGCCTTCATTGTGTTTTTACTGGTGACCAGCATAAACTAAAGCTAAAAACCAGCATCAAGTCACATTTTGCTGTCTTACAAAGTGATGTTTAATTCCAATTGAAATCGAGGCAGTGTGGATTCCCACAATCTGCATTCAGAATGACTGCCAGGGTTAGACTGCCTAAACCATCTAAACTGGAACAACCATTTCAGTAACAGGTGCAACTAATAGATTGGATTAGTTCAGAAAAATGTGTTATTTATCTTTGTATTCATGTACATATAAAAACACAGATATTGAAACAAACTATTTAAACATCGAACTCCAATAAAGCATGCTACATTTATCAATCTGCCACCATTACCATGTGAATGCCACAGGCCCATAATCCTATCCAGTGGGTATAGCCTTGCATCACCACTCAGAATACTACAGTTGAAGTCGGAGGTTTACATTCACCTTAGCCAATTACATTTAAACTCAGTTTTTCACAATTCCTGACATTTAATCCTAGTAAAAATTCCCTGTTTTAGGTCAGTTAGGAACACCACTTGATTTGAAGAATGTGAAATGTCAGAATAATAGTAGAGAGCATGATTTATTTCAGCTTTTATTTCTTTCATCACATTCCCAGTGGGTCAGAAGTTTACATACACTCAATTAGTATTTGGTAGCATTGCCTTTAAATTGTTTAACTTGGGTCAAACGTTTCGGGTAGCCTTCCACAAGCTTCCCACAATAAGTTGGGTGAATTGTGGCCCATTGCTCCTGACAGAGCTGATGTAACTGAGTCAGGTTTGAGGCCTCCTTGCTCGCACACACTTTGTCAGTTCTGCCCACATATTTTCCATAGGATGGAGGTCAGGGCTTTGTGATGGCCACTCCAATACCTTGACTTTGTTGTCCTTAAGCCATTTTGCCACAACTTTGGAAGTATGCTTGGGGTCATTGTCCATTTGGAAGACCCATTTGCGACCAAGCTTTAACTTCCTGACTGATGTCTTGAGATGTTGCTTCAATATATCCACATAATTATCCTACCTCATGATGCCATCTATTTTGTGAAGTTCACCAGTCCCTCCTGCAGCAAAGCACCCCCGCAACATCATGCTGCCACCCCCGTGCTTCACGGTTGGGATGGTGTTCTTCAGTTTGCAAGCCTCCCCCTTTTTCCTCCAAACATAACGATGGTCATTATGGCCAAGCAGTTCTATTTTTGTTTCATCATACCAGAGGACATTTCTCCAAAAAGTACGGTCTTTGTCCTCATGTGCAGTTGCGAACTGCAGTCTGGCTTTTTTATGACAGTTTTGGAGCAGTGGCTTCTTCCTTGCTGAGCGGTCTTTCAGGTTATGTCGATATAGGACTCGTTTTACTGTGGATATAGATACTTTTGTACCTGTTTCCTCCAGCATCTTCACAAGGTCCTTTGTTGTTGTTCTGGGAATGATTTGCACTTTTCGCACCAAAGTACGTTCATCTCTAGGAGACAGAACGTGTCTCCTTCCTGAGCAGAATGACGGCTGCGTGGTCCCATGGTGTTTATAGTTGCGTACTATTGTTTGTACAGATGAACGTGGTACCTTCAGGCATTTGGAAATTGCTCCCAATGATGAACCAGACTTGTCTACAATGTTTTTTTCTGAGGTCTTGGCTGATTTCTTTTGATTTTCCAATGATGTCAAGCAAAGAGCCACTGAGTTTGAAGGTAGGCCTTGAAATACATCCACAGGTACACCTCCAATTGAGTCAAATGATGTCAATTAGCCTATCAGAAGCTTCTAAAGCCACGACATAATTTTCAGGAATTTTCCAAGCTGTTTAAAGGCACAGTCAACTTAGTGTATGTAAACTTCTGACCCACTGGAATTGTGATACAGTGAATTATAAGTGAAATAATCTGTCTGTAAACAATTGTTGGAAAAATTACTTGTGTCATGCACATTTACATTTTACATTTTAGTCATTTAGCAGACGCTCTTATCCAGAGCGACTTACAGTAGTGAATACATACATTTAATTTTCATTTCATGCATTCTTTTTTTAATGTAATTTTTTTTTGTTGGGACTGGCCCCCCGTGTACAAAGTAGATGGCTTAACCGACTTGCCAAAACTATAGTTTGTTAACAAGACATTTGTGGAGTGGTTGTAAAACGAGTTTTAATGACTCCAACCTAAGTTTATGTAAACTTCCGACTTCAACTGTATAAGATGCACCTGTCAAGGTTTACCATTATGCAATTATTCAGAAGCTAGGAACAAAGAGCTAATATCATGCCATATATGTCTTAGAATGAAATGATTGAGTTAACCTTAGCTCAGAGATAAACAGTTATAGGCCGAGCATATATGCCATGTGTATTGTGAATAACATTTACCACATAATAATTCAAGGAACATTACTCAGAAATGTGAGGACTACTGTTCGTATCCATTTAAAAGTAATCAGATTTATTACAGTTGTGCAAAAGGAATACAATTAGCAAATGGTACATACCAGAAATCTTCACATATAAAGAATACAAAATATCCTAAGTCTTAACACAAAGAAAATTCACCACTATGACATACGTACATCAGGAGATTAGTTTACCATTGACTCTCTGATCAAAGTTTAAACCCAGATTTTATTATTCTGACAGCTCCAACTCCCAGTATCTCCTATAGTCTAATTACAATCACTTTGCATGTCCCAAAACATTAAAAGAAAATGCATAAGACTTCACACACATTCTCTAGTCTAATCATCACACCTCAACACCGGTGTCGTTCCTCTTTGAACTATCCGCCATCTGACGAACAGAATAACACAGCTTCTCTGTAACAATATTTCCATAGCATACATAGCATCCATATAATGAAACGTCATAGCTCTTTATGATGTCTTGAAACAATCCAAACATGACAATTTAATTCACACAGTAACATTAATTTAGTCAATTAAAGTTTAACCAGTCATCACATCTCTCCTGGCGTCAGTGACCCCGTGACTTCCGTGAGAACGTCTCTTCATCGAAATTGACACAGATAAGGTGTTTTCTACCCCTGTGATAGCCCACAGATGGTCTGCCATCCAAACCATGTCATAAATTGTGATTGAATCATCACGCTGTGCTCCCACACTAGCCAGTAGCTAGTTGCGATTATCACCTTCTCTCATTCTTCCACTACACTGTTCCAATCCATACTGTCAGCTGAGTTCTCAGTACATCGCGCAGACAGGAATGAAGAACTCTCCTGGAGAAAGAAAGGCGGAGGTGTATGTTTCATGATTAAAACCTGTTGGGGCAAGGGGGCAGTATTGAGAATTTTGAAAAAAATATGTGCCCATTTTTAACTGCCTCCTACACCAACTCAGAAGCTAGGATATGCATATTAGAGAACACTCTGAATTTTCTAAAACTGTTTGAATGGTGTCTGTAAGTATAACAGAACTCATATGGCAGTCAAAACCCTGAGACAATTTCTAACAGGAGGCTCTGCATCTGTCCTCGTGCTCCTAGATCTTAGTGCCGCTTTTGATACCATCGATCACCACATTCTTTTGGAGAGATTGGAAACCCAAATTGGTCTACATGGACAAGTTCTGGCCTGGTTTAGATCTTATCTGTCGGAAAGATATCAGTTTGTCTCTGTGAATGGTTTGTCCTCTGACAAATCAATTGTAAATTTCGGTGTTCCTCAAGGTTCCGTTTTAGGACCACTAATGTTTTCACTATATATTTTACCTCTTGGGGATGTCATTCGAAAACATAATGTTAAATTTCACTGCTATGCGGACGACACACAGCTTTACATTTCAATGAAACATGGTGAAGCCCCAAAATTGCCCTCGCTAGAAGCCTGTGTTTCAGACATAAGGAAGTGGATGGCTGCAAACTTTCTACTTTTAAACTCGGACAAAACAGAGATGCTTGTTCTAGGTCCCAAGAAACAAAGAGATCTTCTGTTGAATCTGACAATTAATCTGGATGGTTGTACAGTCGTCTCAAATAAAACTGTGAAGGACCTCGGCGTTACTCTGGACCCTGATCTCTCTTTTGAAGAACATATCAAGACTGTTTCAAGGACAGCTTTTTTCCATCTACGTAACATTGCAAAAATCAGAAACTTTCTGTCCAAAAATGACGCAGAAAAATTAATCCATGCTTTTGTTACTTCTAGGCTGGACTACTGCAATGCTCTACTTTCCGGCTACCCGGATAAAGCACTAAACAAACTTCAGTTAGTGCTAAATACGGCTGCTAGAATCCTGACTAGAACCAAAAAATTTGATCATATTACTCCAGTGCTAGCCTCCCTACACTGGCTTCCTGTTAAGGCAAGGGCTGATTTCAAGGTTTTACTGCTAACCTACAAAGCATTACATGGGCTTGCTCCTACCTATCTTTCCGATTTGGTCCTGCCGTACATACCTACACGTACGCTACGGTCACAAGACGCAGGCCTCCTAATTGTCCCTAGAATTTCTAAGCAAACGGCTGGAGGTAGGGCTTTCTCCTATAGAGCTCCATTTTTATGGAATGGTCTGCCTACCCATGTGAGAGACGCAGACTCAGTCTCAACCTTTAAGTCTTTACTGAAGACTTATCTCTTCAGTAGGTCCTATGATTAAGTATAGTCTGGCCCAGGAGTGTGAAGGTGAACAGAAAGGCTGGAGCAACGAACCGCCCTTGCTGTCTCTGCCTTGCCGGTTCCCCTCTTTCCACTGGGATTCTCTGCCTCTAACCCTATTACAGGGGCTGAGTCACTGACTTACTGGTGTTCTTCCATGCCGTCCATGGGAGGGGTGCGTCACTTGAGTGGGTTGAGTCACTGATGTGGTCTTCCTGTCTGGGTTGGCGCCCCCCTTTGGGTTGTGCCATGGCGGAGATCTTTGTGGGCTATACTCGGCCTTGTCTTCGGACGGTAAGTTGGTGGTTGTAGACATCCCTCTAGTGGTGTGGGGGCTGTGCTTTGGCAAAGTGGGTGGGGTTATATCCTGCCTGTTTGGCCCTGTCCGGGGGTATCATCGGATGGGGCCACAGTGTCTTCTGATCCCTCCTGTCTCAGCCTCCAGTATTTATGCTGCAGTAGTTTGTGTCGGGGGGCTAGGGTCAGTCTGTTACATCTGGAGTATTCTCTTGTCTTATCCGGTGTCCTGGGTGAATTTAAATATGCTCTCTCTAATTCTCTCTGTCTCTCTTTCTTTCTCTCGGAGGACCTGAGCCCTAGGACCATGCCTTGGGACTACCTGGCATGATGACTCCTTGCTGTCCCCAGTCCACCTGTCCATGCTGCTGCTCCAGTTCCCACTGTTCTGCCTGCGGCTACGGAACCCTGACCTGTTCACCGGACGTGCTTGTTGCACCCTCGACAACTACTATGATTATTATTATTTGACCATGCTGGTCATTTATGAACATTTTAACATCTTGACCATGTTCTGTTATAATATCCACCCGGCACAGCCAGAAGAGGACTGGCCACCCCTCATAGCCTGGTTCCTCTCTAGGTTTCTTCCTAGGTTTTTGGCCTTTCTAGGGAGTTTTTCCTAGGGAGTTTTTCCTAGCCACCGTGCTTCTTTCACATGCATTGCTTGCTGTTTGGGGTTTTAGGCTGGGTTTCTGTACAGCACTTTGAGACTTCAGCTGATATACGAAGGGCTATATAAATACATTTGATTTGATTTGATGATTTGTGTGTATCTGCTGTGTTGAATTACTTTTAAGCCTATGCCATTGAAACACACAGGGACGTATTAATCATTGAGCACTTCCTACGCCATCCACTAGATGTCACCAGTCTTTACAAAGTGGTTTGAGTCTTCTACTGTGAAAACTGACCGAACAAGAGACTTGGAACGTTGGTCATAAGCGGATGGCCGATACTACTCTGGCGCGCGAGTGCATGTTTGGGTACTCTCGTTCCAATACGTTTTAAAAGAGAATGCAATCGTCCGCCTTGAATATTATTGAAGTTCTGATTGAAAAAGGCCCTAATGATTTATGCTATACAACGTTTGACATGTTTGAACGAACGTAAATATTATTTTTTCCCTCTTTGGTGAAGACAAGTCCGGCGGGCGTCGTTCATGTTTTTGAGTAGCCTACAGGACGAGCTAACAACACGGAGCTTTTTGGACATAAATTATGAGCTTTTTCGAACAAAACTACATTTGTTATGGACCTGGGATTCCTGGAAGTGCCTTCTGATGAAGATAATCAAAGGTAAGGGAATATTTACATAGTATTTCTGATTTTAGATCTCTCCAACATGGCGCCTAGTCTGTATCGCAAAGCCTATTTTTCTGGGCGCAGTACTCAGATTATTGCAAAGTGTGATTTCCCAGTAAAGTTATTTTTAAATCTGGCAATGCGGTTACGTTCACGAGATGTTAATCTATAATTCTTTGAATGACAATATAATATTTTACCAATGTTTTCGAATAGTAATTATTTAATTTGTTGTGCTGATTGACTGGCGGTATTGGAGGGAAAATATTTCCTCAACATCAACGCCATAGTAAAATGCTGTTTTTGGATATAAATATGAACTTGATAGAACAAAAAATGCATGTATTGTCTAACATAATGTCCTAGGAGTGTCATCTGATGAAGATTGTCAAAGGTTAGTGCATAATTTTAGCTGTTTTTCTGCTTTTGGTGACGCCTGTCTTTGCATTGACAAAACATTACACACAGCTATTTTCAATGTACTGTCCTAACATAATCTAACTTTATGCTTTCGCCGTAAAGCCTTTTTGAAATCGGACAATGTGGTTAGATTAAGGAGATGTTTATCTTTCAAAGGGTGTAAGATAGTTTGAGAATGTTTGAGAAATTTGAATTATGACATTTAATTGTTTTCAAATTTGGCGCCCTTGATATTTCACCTGCTGTTGATAGGGTGTACCAGGGGTGGGACGCTTGCCCATAGAAGTTAACTACTCATGGTGTGATTTTGGTAATGTACACGAACTCAAGTCCTTTTGTTCACCCAACCTAGAATACCTCACAATCAAATTCTGACCACATTACCTCCAGAGAGAATTATCTTGGTCATCGTCACAGCCGTGTATATTCCCTCTCAAGCCGGTAGCACGACGGCTCTCAAGGAATTACACTGGACTTTGTTCCAATTGGAAACCGCATATCCTGAGGCTGCATTTACTGTAGCTCTTTAATGAAGCAAATCTGAGGAAAATGCTTCCCAAGTTTTATTAACACATTGTCTGCGCTACTCACGCATCAAAAACTCGTGCCCATTGCTACTCTCCCTTACAGGACGGCTACAATGCCATACTCGCCCTCCCTTCTGCAAATCAGATCATGCCTCCATTCTGCTCCTCCCTTCCTATAGGCAGAAACTCAAACAGGAAGTACCTCTGGTAAGGACTGTTCAACACTGGTCTGACCAATTGGAATCTATGCTTCAAGATTGTTTTGATCACGTGGACTGGAATATGTTCCGGGTTGCCTCTGAAAATAACATTGACGTATACACTGAAACGGTGAGTAAGTGGATAGGGGATGTTGTTCCCACTGTGATGATTAAAACCTATCCAAAACAAAAATCATGGATAGATGGCAGCATTTGCGCAAAACTGTAGGCGTGAACTACTGCATTTAACCACGGCAAGGTGAATGGGAAAATGTTTGAATACAAACAAAACAGTTATGCCCTCCAAAAGGCAATCAAACAGACATGAGATGTACAGTATGTGGCAGGGACTCCAGACAATCACGGATTATAAAGGGCAAATCAGCCATGTCAAGGACACAGACGTCTTGCTCCAGGACAAGATAAACATCTTCTTTGCCCGCTTCGAGGAAAACACAATGCCACCGACGTGGGCCACCGCCACTCAAGAGGATGGTGAGCTCTCGTTATCCATAGCCAACTTGACTAAGACATTTTAAGCGTGTTAACCCTTCAAGGCTGCCAGCCCAGATTGCATCCCTAGCCGTATCCTCAGAGCATGCGCAAACCAGCTGAATGGTGTGTTTACGGACATATCTCTCCCTATCCCAGTCTGTTGTCCCCACTTGCTTCAAGATGTCCACCATTGTTCCTGTACCCAAGAAAGCAAAGGTAAGTGAACTAAATGACTATCGCCCCATAGCACTTACTTCTGTCATAATGAAGTGCTTTGAGAGGCTAGTTAAGGATCATATCGCCTCCACCTTACACGACACCCTAGATCCACTGCAATTTGCATACTGCCCCAATAGATCCACGGATGATGCAATCGGCATCGCACTGCACACTGGCCTATCCCATCTGGACAAGAGGAATACCTATGTAAGAATGCTGTTCATTGACTACAGCTCAGCCTTCAACACCATAGTACCCTTCAAGCTCATGATTAAGCTTGGGGCCCTGGGTCTGAACCCCACCCTGTGCAACTGGGTCCTGGACCTCACCCCCAGGTGCTGAAGGTAGGCAACAACACTTCCATTCCGCTGATCCTCAACACCGGGGCCCCACAAGAGTACATGCTCAGCCCCCTCCTGTACTCCCCGTTCACCCATGACTGCGTGGCCACACACTTCTCCAGCTCAATCATCAAGTTTTCTGACGACACAACACTGGTTGGCCTGATTACCAACAACGACAAGACAGCTTAAACGGAGGTGAGGGCCCTGGCGGGAGTGGTGCCAGGAAAATAACTTCTCCCTCAACGTCAACAAAATGAAAGAGTTGATCATGGACTTCAGTAGACAGCAGAGGGAGCACGCCCTCATCCACATTTGACGGGGCCGCAGTGGAGAAGGTGAAAAGCTTAAAGTTCCTCGGCAGTCACATCACTGACAATCTGAAATGGTTCACCCGCAACAGCACCTCTTCAATCTCAGAAGGCTGAAGAAATTCCACTTGGCCCCTAGGACCCTCACAATCTTCTACAGATGCACCATTGAGAACATCCTGTTGGGCTGTATTTATGCCTGGTACGTCAACTGCAAAGTCCGCAAACTGCAAGGCTCTCCAGAGGGTGGTGAGGTCGGCCCAACACATCAACGGGGGCACACTGCCTGGACATCTACAGCCCACTACAGTGTCCCAGGAAAGCCAAGAAGATCATCAAGGACCTCAGCCACGGCCTGTTCACCCCGCTACCATCCAGAAGGCGAGGTCAGTACAGGTGCATCAAAGCTGGGACTGAGAGACTGAAAAACAGCTTCTATCTCAAGGCCACCCGACTGTTAAATAGTCAACACTAGTCAGCCTCCGCCCAGTACCCTGCCCTGAACTTTAGTCACTGTCACTAGCCGGCTACCACCCGGTACTCAACCCTGCACTTATTAAGAGGCTTCCGCATGTTTATATACTGTTTTGTCCACTTCATATGTACATACTGTATTTCAGTCAAAGCCATCCTATTTAACTATTGCTGTACATACGCTATTCTATCCTATGTATTCTACAGATATACTACATATTCTATCCATATACTGTCCATAATGTCTAGACATCCCATCATATATATATAGGAACTTCACGATTATTCTACAATGTAGAATATAGTAAAAATAAAGAAAAACCCTTCAATGAGGAGGTGTGTCCTAACTTTTCACTGGTACTGTATATATTAGATCACATCCCCAAATATGCTAATTAACCCCACCGGTACATTGCCCCCACCTACATTTCAAAGCGCAGTGAGGATTGTATCTTATATTAAAAAATATTTGGTTGATTTTCTGCACATGTACCCTAAAAGGAACCGACCAGTACCATGTGAGTTCCTATGTGTACCTCAGAAGGTACTTTATGTGTTCCTTAGACCTTTTTGCTCCCCAGGGACAACACTGTACCCTAATTTTGAGAATGTGCTGATATACAGTGAGAATACCAAACATTCGGAACACCTTCTTAATATTGAGTTGCACCTCCCCCCTTCCCCTTTTGCCCTCAGATCAGTCTCAATACGTCCGAGCATGGACTCTACAAGGTGTTGAAAGCATTCCACAGGGATGCTGGCCCAAGTTGACGGCAATGCCTCCCACAGTTGTGTCAAGTTGGCTGGATGTCCTTTGGGTGGTGGACCATTCTTGATACACACATTAAACTTTTGAGCGTGAAAGACTCAGCACCGTTGCAGTTCTTGAAAGCTACACTCGATCCCTCTGATGTCAACAACTACAGACCAGTATCCCTTCTTTCTCTTCTCTCCAAAACTCTTGAGCGTGCCGTCCTTGGCCAGCTCTCTTGCTATCTCTCTCAGAATGATCTTCTTGATCCAAATCAGTCAGGTTTTAAGACTGGTCATTCAACTGAGACTGCTCTTCTCTGTGTCACGGAGGCTCTCCGCACTGCTAAAGCTAACTCTCTCTCCTCTGCTCTCATCCTTCTAGACCTATCTGCTGCCTTTGATACTGTAAACCATCAGATCCTCCTCTCCACCCTCTCCAAGTTGGGCATCTCCGGCGCGGCTCACTCTTGGATTGTGTCCTACCTGACACCTACCAGGTGGCGTGACAAGAATCTGTCTCCGCACCACGTGCTCTCACTACTGGTGTCCCCCAGGGCTCAGTACTAGGCCCTCTCCTATTCTCGCTATACACCAAGTCACTTGGCTCTGTCATATCCTCACATGGTCTCTCCTATCATTCCTACGCAGACGACACACAATTAATCTTCTCCTTTCCCCCTTCTGATAACCAGGTGGCGAATCACATCTCTGCATGTCTGGCAGACATATCAGTGTGGATGACGGATCACCACCTCAAGCTGAACCTCGGCCAGACGGAGCTGCTCTTCCTTCCGGGGAAGGACTGCCCGTTCAATGATCTCGCCATCACGGTTGACAACTCCATTATGTCCTCCTCCCAGAGTGCTAAGAGCCTTGGCGTGACCCTGGACAACACCCTGTCGTTCTCCGCTAACATCAAGGCGGTGACCCGATCCTGTAGGTTCATGTTCTACAACATTCGCAGAGTACGACCCTGCCTTACACAGGAAGCGGCGCAGGTCCTAATCCAGGCACTTGTCATCTCCCGTCTGGATTACTGCAACTCGCTGTTGGCTGGGCTCCCTGCCTGTGCCATTAAACCCCTACAACTCATCCAGAACGCCGCAGCCTGTCTGGTGTTCAACCTTCCCAGGTTCTCTCACGTCACCCCGCTCCTCCGCACACTCCATTGGCTTCCAGTTGAAGCTCGCATCTGCTACAAGACCATGGTGCTTGCCTACGGACCTGTGAGGGGAACGGCACCTCCGTACCTTCAGGCTCTGATCAGTCCCTACACCCAAACAAGGGCACTGCGTTCATCCACCTCTGGCCTGCTGGCCCCCCTACCTCTGCGGAAGCACAGTTCCCGCTCAGCCCAGTCAAAACTGTTCGCTGCTCTGGCACCCCAATGGTGGAACAAGCTCCCTCACGACGCCAGGACAGCGGAGTCAATCACCACCTTCCGGAGACACCTGAAACCCCACCTCTTTAAGGAATACCTGGGATAGGATAAAGTAATCCTTCTAACCCCCTCCCCCCCAAAAAAAGATATAGATGTACTATTGTAACGTGGTTGTTCCACTGGATATCATAAGGTGAATGCACCAATTTGTAAGTCGCTCTGGATAAGAGCGTCTGCTAAATGACGTAAATGTAAATGTGAATGTTGACACAAACCGTTGTGCCTGGCACCTACTACCATACCTTGTTCAAAGGCACTTAAATCTTTTGTCTTGCCCATTCACCCTCTGAATGGAACACATACACAATCCATGTCTCAATTGTCTCAAGGCTTAAAAATCGTTCTTTAACCTGTCTCCCCCCTTTGTCTACACTGATTTGAAATGGATTTAACAAGTGACATCATTAAGGGATTATAGCTTTCACCTTGATTCACCTGGTCAGTCTATGTAATGGAAAGGGCAGATGTTTACATCAAAGTGTTTACATCAAGGGTCCCTGAGCACTGCTATTTTTACATTGGTGTTGTCAGATAATCCCCAAATTATTGACTTGATTCTGGGCAATTTTTTTAGCAAAGTGCAGAAATTTATTCTTGCAATTAAATTTGTTCCCAATCTCTGGCATGCTCACAGACCTGGTGGTGTAGCAGGAAATTCAGGCCATTACCAACCAAGAGGTTGTGAGTGCAAATCCCAAGTGAGGTATAGTCTCAAGTAACCAGCATTCAATAGCATACTGTCCTTTTACAGCAATACCACCTTAATTCCTCTGTAGAAATTCAGTAACTTGTGGTTGTTTACCTTACGTTCACTGCAACCAGTAGCCTGTCGTGTACCATAAAATTACAGGAATATTTAACAGAGTATTTCATGGAATTAAATAAAAACATGGTGGAGAGGGAAAGAACAGGATGGTTCTTCACAACCATCACAGCAGTAAAGAACCCTTCCTGATATGCAAAGAAATGTATGTTAGACATCATTCTCACCCCTGACTAAGAACCCCTCAATAACGTTTTGTGTGTGTGTGTGTGTAAGCTGGTCCAGCATGGTCACCAGCGGAAACACAACGAAGGTTGGTTACCAGCGAAAACATATCGAAGGCTGGTCACCTACGAAAACACATCGAAGGCTGGTCACCTACGAAAACACATCGAAGGCTGGTCACCAGCGAAAACACATCGAAAGCTGGTCATCAGAGAAAACAAATTGAAGGCTGGTCACCAGCGAAAGCACAACAAAGGCTAGTCACCAGCGAAAACACATCGAAGGCTGGTCACCAGCGAAAGCACAACAAAGGCTGGTCACCAGTGAAAGCACAACAAAGGCTGGAAGGCTGGTCACCAGCAAAAGCACAACAAAGGCTGGTCACCAGCAAAAGCACAACAAAGGCTGGTCACCAGCGAAAGCACAACAAAGGCTGGTCACCAGCGAAAGCACAACAAAGGCTGGTCACCAGCGAAAGCACAACAAAGGCTGGTCACCAGCGAAATCACAACAAAGGCTGGTCACCAGCGAAAGCACAACAAAGGCTGGTCACCAGCGAAAGCACAACAAAGGCTGGTCACCAGTGAAAGCACAACAAAGGCTGGTCACCAGCCTATGCTGGACTATGCATTTTTTTCAGCAGGGTCTTTCAGCACAGGGCCCAATGGAGTGGTCTGTTCATTTCTGTTCATTTCTCCTTTTAACAGGTTGGACATCTCAGAGGCAACAGTTCATTTTGCTCTCTCTCACTGCGGGTGGATTGACCAGTAATGGCACCCTAGGGGACTGGACTGATATGTTGGAGCTTTCAACAACACTGCTTCGGTGCTTGTCTGGGAGAGGATTGTAATTTATTTATCTAGAAGTTATGGTAGTAATCAATTCCCTCACACAGGAAAGCTGAAAACTATGGTTGATTTTAATATTTGCGGAGAAATGTATGTCCTCATCATCGACTGTTAAAGTGCCGACGGACAGTATTGACCATAAACACAAGGAATGGCCAGAGACCGAGCCAAATGATGCTCCTCGCTCCTGCTCTCTCCTCTGTGTCGTCTTTCGTCCTTCCTTCTAAAACATTACCGGCAAATATCACATCGATGAATCAAAGCAACGCTTTCCAAATAATCACATAAACTTCTAACAGTATAATTCATGCTCCTCATCAGCATTCTTTGTTTAACATGTATGTTTATTGATAAATGAAGATGTGTTTAAATAATTCAAAGCAAACATTAGCTGTGAGCTGCATGGGAGATTAATAATTGATGGGGTGTTGCGAGGGGCCGAGCCACTCTGGGAATATATAATATTAGCTTAATGCAGGACTGGGGCTGCGGAGAGCAGAGCAGGGGAAGTGTAATGGAGCTGCCGCCACTAACTGATGATGGTTATTGTGGCCTGAAAGTTGCTACAAAATAAGAAAAAAGGTCACGAATTGAAGGAGGGGGGTGGTGGGGAGGCCATAGATTTGGCTTATAGGAGCTGACAGTGCAAATTGTGGTTTTAATAGCAGGAGGTTTACACATTCTACAGAGAGGCCCTAATGGTCGGGCCAGTACTTAGCGCAAAGGGAGGAAAATCACCCTAAGCTATTAAAATGAAACCCGAGAAGTTTTTTTTCTCTTGACCTCCCCCTCCTCATCACTCATTTTGATCCCCTCCTGTCCATTTCCTGCCTGGAGTCTCCCTGAAGTTCTCCTATGCACCCCGATAACCTGGACCACAAAGCCACCCTTTACCCTGACCCTGTGAAGTCACACACTCTCATCTACTCAGGGGCCCTGAGGGGCCCGACCAGCCCACCTAGAAGAATGAGGAGAAAAGGAACGGCTGACAGGACTGTAGACTATTCACACCTACTGGTTTTCATAAGGAACACAAAGGAGTGGCACCAATGAAAAGTTTGTTTGGTAGATCTACATGTCGGGTAAAATGTTGGATAAATTATATAGTAAGACTTTAATAGTTTACCTCTCAGTAGACAAGAAATGGTGCATTCATATGAAGTGGCACCATATTTCTTTATTTTCTGCATACAGGCATATCTAAAGGGCATGCTACCGTCCCTTTAAGAGGCCTTCTATAGCGTCTGTGTAGTTAGGGCAGATTATAGCAGCATCATCATTTCTTGTGCACAAAAACATGCCCCAGTGATGGTACATATCAGCCATATTCTTATGTTAATGGCCCTCAGCTCAGTGCCTGCAGGTCAGCATGCAACAAAAGGGCCTCGTTGACTCTCTGAGGGATTCTGCCTTGTTTTGCCAGCCAAGGAAAAAGATGCAGGGAGGGATAATCTGTATCAAAGGCTCTGGAGGACCCTTACATTGGGTGTTGCTATCACAGCAGCCTATTAGCATCTAAACAAAGGAGGCAGTATACCCTGCAGCCCAGGAGGAGCGTTTCAAGTGGTCAATCACCAGCCTTATTTATTTCTTCTTCATCTGTCACTTTTTATGTTGAGTAGCAGAATTCTTCACTACACCCCCCCGCCCCAAAAAATCCTGGTGTCTTCAGCACAAAAGTATTCAAGTTGCCGCTTCTTCTTTTTTCTCCTTCCGTCCTTTTTAGGTTTCACTTCTTTATGGCAACGAGAGGTATGACAGCTGTCATCAGTCCTTAGCACCTTTCAGATCTGCATTTCAAGGTCTGCAGGTTCACCGGTTGGATCACCAGGTTCTGCTTGGACAACAGAAGAGTAGGGAAGAACCATCCCCACCTTTGTTGATCATCCCATCTAGATAGACAATGGGCTATATACAAATACAAAATATTCTATAAAACATAGCATTATCACTGTCACGTTTATTTATGTATTTATTTCACCAATGTTTGGGTTTTGTTGTTGTTCTTTAAAGAGATTTGGTAGTATTTTTTTGACTACTTATATTTTGTATAACAGCATGTTTATTAGGGTAATAATCGCTTGTAAATCTTAACTAGATTTATCGAAATACAAATCACTTTTTTTAGTAAAAGAACAATGTGATACTGGATCCTCTGATGAAACTGCTGGCTGGAAAGTGATGGACAACATATAGAGAAAGGTTGTATGTGTAGGTTGGGGGGAGGGGGGGGGGTCATTAAAACAGAGTATCTTATTGGAGGCCTCTGATGTGAGGTTTTGAACTGAAATGGGGGGAAAGGGGGAAGGAACGGAGGGGAGGGTGGAGGAATGGAGGGGAGGATGGAGGAATGGAATTGTCTTTTATCTCAGCCTGCTTCTGATCCCCAGAGGATTTGATGGGCATTTGTTTGTCACCGGTCCTATCAGCATGATGGCACAATTGGCCCTGTTAGGCCTGCTGGACTCGGAAAGCCATGACGCAAAGCATATTGCAGCTACAAGAGACCGTAAATACGGGTATCTGTCATCTTGGATAATTGCCATCCACTCTGGTTGAAATACCCCAACAATAACAAGGTAGTGTGTCTCAAACAGTGTGTGTAAAACATTTAATCCGTCAAGGAAGGATGCTTACATTCAAAAATGTACATCCATTAGACACAAAATACATTTTTTGACCGAAAATAGTCCAAACCCTTGTGTTACAGGGGTATAATATCAGGGCTAAGGTTATTGAAAGGCCAATCCGTTGTAGACAGGAGCAGGCAGGCTCACTCCACAGCTGGCTCGTAGTCCTGTTTTTAACCCTGACTGTGCCTTCCCATTTTCAAATGCTGTCAGAGTTGAAAGCCTGCATGGGAGTAACGTGTGAGTGGTCAGCTAGTAAACTGCCTCCCACTATCCCCAGAATAGTGGTTGCACCACACGCCATGGCCTACCCAGAATGCCGTGGGGCAGACTACAACAGCACCTAAAAAGGGATCAATAATCACCTGTCGAGGGACACCAACAGCTCTTCCTCTCACAGTGTAAAAAGTGAGGCCAGAACTGGTGAGTGAAGGTGAGACTTGTGAATTGGGAAATGATTTACCGGATGCTATTTCCACCCCATTGTGGTTGTGTTGAGGGTTTTCTCATAAAAGTGCAGAGGGTTGAAGAAGAAAGAAGAAATCCTAGTCTTAAAGATGTGAGGAGTCTGTTGTCCAGACGTAAACATTGTTGTCCAGACGTAAACATTGTTGTCCAGACATAAACATGTTCACTCATAGCGAATGTCTGATTGATGTCACCATTGCTTTTGCTTTTGGTACAGACCCTGCTCCAGGCTGAAGGAGTTGGAGAGTCTGTGCATATGTAACTGTGGTAATTTACACAATCCTCCAAGCAAGCTTTGCTCAATAATTTACATGCTTCGTTTGAACCCTCTCCCCCATCAGAGTGCCTCGGTCTGGGGCTGCACACAACTACAACACCCAGGCTCATCTGGATAGCTTGAGGCCTAGTCGGGGATAGATAATAGGCAAAAGGTACAAAGGCACATGGATCTCAATACATGCATGAGAGCAAAGTGCAGGGTCATTAAGGGTAGCCCGGGTATGCCTGTCCCAAAATCTCCTCTGATGTGGGGGTAAAGGAGCAAAATGTCATTGTCCTCATGTTTGACCTAAAACAAGGAAGGAGCTCCCTGTCATCCTCTCTGAATACATAAACAGCACTCATTCATCTGTCTGGACCACACAACCAAGGATGAAGCCATTACAGTCAATAACCTCACAACAATTATCAAGCCCTTTTTACAATCATTTTTCTTAAGACTTTCTGTATCAACCATGTACTATAGAAGCAACCCAGTTTATTATTATATATATTTTTTGTTGCTTGATGAAGCTTTGACAAATCACTGTCATCATGATTTCAATTATTGTAATGAAAGCAATGGTTCTTTAAAATTCCTATGCTTATTTGCATGCAATTGAACCCTCTTTATGCTCAAAGTTTAAAAGCATTGACGTCCTCCCTCCCTATTGAAATAAATGCCTTTCTCTGGGTTTTTGTCTCCAGCCAGATTCATGGAATTCCTAGCCAATCAGAAAACAGGACGTAGGCTGGCCACCACCTAATGGAATCCTGCAGCAACACAACCAACATGAAAAGTGTTTATTTTACCCCTTCAACTACAAATGGGAGCTTATTTCGAAGCTCTAGACATGATCTAGTCAAAACCAAGCTTCAGATTTCAAATCATCTACAGCAGAGTACTTCGGCGAGTCTTCAAAACGAACTTGGCTCCTTCGAAATCTCAGAAACGTTAGCGGTTCCTCTGTTCCTCTCAGAGTGTGATGACTCTGACGAGGCGGAGCGGTTGGTTCCCCAGTAGTTCTGAGCACTAATGGTGTCTCAGAGAAGGCAGAGCCAAGACGTACCCGCTGGCAGGGACTCGCTCAGAGCAGCACACTTGTCACAGCCCATCACATGAGCACTCCTCTGAACTGGAGCCGTGAATAATTTCTTCAATATCCAAAAAGCCTTTCTTTTGCTTTCTGTTGCTTTGCAAGAACCAACCGACCCAAAGTCCTTGCAACTATTTCAACACACGCAGTGGAAAAAGTAAAGAGAGACAAAAATGTCTCTTCTTTGTTTAACTGAATTGTGTCAACTGAGAAAGTTTTGCAAAACTGCGTCTAGGAACTTGATATGAAACGGAGCAGACCGACACAGATACAGAGAGGCGGGGACAGGAATCATGGGTAGAAGTGAACTCAGTTAATTGTAGACAAGAACACGAGTGCATGGACACTCATCACGCACATGCCAAAACACTGTTGCGCCTCACTCTGTTTGATAGCCACTATTCCACTATACGCTTGAGGTTGTGTTTACGTTCTAACAGGTTTTGTTATCCCAGTTTTAAATGGTTATTGTGACAATTACTCACAGATGGATGGATGCTGCTGGTAAAATGGCAACAAAATAATGGATTTATTGCTAAGTCTCTAGGGCCTTTTCTCTGCCCTTCTCTTAGCTAGGTCTAAAAGCATCTGCCTGTGTCCCAATATCCCTGTTCTCTGCATTATCACTGATGGGTAAAAAGCATGGCTAGGTTGCCACCTGATTGCCATGACCTTTCAACTGCTTTAAAACCAGTGGTCATGAATGTAAGGAGAAAATGACAGTAGATTAAGGAAGAGAGTTAAAGGACTTGCTGTTGGCCTCTGTCTGTGGAGAGGAGAGCAGGAATGTGTCCATTGAGGGGAGCAGGAGAGCAGGCAGATGGGCTACGGCAGAGGGATCCCGTCCAGGGCTCATATTGCACTTGATTTCAGGGGCAGAAGACAGGGCAAGCTCCCCTCACACAGATGTTCACAAGCTGCTGCTGCTCCAGGAGAATGTCATGGGTTCATGGAATCCTCTCCAGAAAGGACAAACACAGGCAGTCTCACTTCGAGGGTCTGACCAGAGGTTTAGATTAGGATGAACCAGAACCTACAGTAAGACACAGGGCACTGCCTTTCAGTATGCAGCCATCCAAACACATAATGGAACTGGCCTTTTGTCTTAATAAATATGTGATAACAGCAAGGTAAGCGTAGCTATGTAAAATACCAACATCTATATATACTTACTGTAAATACAATAATATTTACACTGCATACATGCAATTCACGGACTGAGGTCAAGTTAAACTGAGGGAAGAAATGGCCATACCAGTATTCAGCAAAAGAAGAAGAGCCTTGAAGAAATTGCAGAAATGCATCCTTGTGGCCTGGCTTCAAAACATGCTGGAACAAATGCTGTGTGGTCGTATGCTAATCCCATGGCCGTTGGCAATACATAATCTGCTCAACAGAGCATAAGATTAAAAAGTGGTTTTAAAGAAAAATATTTGTATGACAATGTTGTGCACAACTCTCTCAGTGCCATAAGAGATGTGGATCAAGTAATGAGTTGGACTAATCCTTCATCGGTGTCTGTGGCTTGGAGCATTAAAACTCGATGCTCTTCTCCCCTTCCCTGTAAATGCCTGTGGACTCCTTAATGTGTTAACCAAATGCCCTGTTGGGCTGGGCTGGATTGACCGTAATGGATTGGGTCCAACAACAGATACCCAACACTCGTAAATTGATTTCATCTCTGAAAAGACAGAAAGAGACGATATTTACAATTGAGACATCAATGGGACATGGACCACAACAGTGAGACATTGAGAAAGTCAATCCCCCTTGAAACAACAGACAAATTGACATATGAAAGGAAATCTCAATAATAGTTTGTCTCATTTGTGGAAGTGATTATTTATTAGTGTCCCCTGTAGGATTTATTAAAGTCTTCGCTAATAGAGATACTCTTCCTAATTCCTTCCATATTTCATTTTACAAGATTGCAATTAATGAACATGTGTATATTTAGTCTTTAACGACTAACCCTTATACTTCATCAAAAGGTAATACATCATTAATTAATTATATATTTTTATTTCATTAATTTTGTATTATTAATAGCATTGATATGATATTATGATTCTTCTTCTTATGATTATTAGTAATATTAATATAGGTTTATAGGTCTCAAAACATAATCTAAACAACCTCAAGTCACAGGGTCTATTTTTAAAACCAGTCATTCAGCCAGCTAGAGTCGGATTGCTCATAAATTCGGCATCGAACCAAGTGATCAGATTACATTAAATGCATTTTTTGTATCCGCAGCCTTCTACCATAAATTAAAACCATCTGAAAGCGTCTGGAGTGCATTTCATTTTGCCTTGATTCATGTGCTGTAATATAACCCCTCTCCGATTCCCCCGCCGTGGCACAGGCCGACGAGGCGAGCAGGCTGCTGAGTGCGTCAGGAGATTAAAACCCAGTTGTGAGATTGAAAATGGGATGGAGGCATCAGATAATGTAGTAGAGGTATAATGAAAGTGTAAACAAAAACCTGGCGCAAGAGAAACGGCTGCTCATAAAGTCTCTCCACTGTCTTCCTCACAAAAGAGATTTCACAAGCCTGGCGCCCTGCAAGTTATTAACAGTTGACTGAATTACACAGTCCAAAACTTCAATGGATTAGCTTTTTTTTCTTCCCAAATGTCTTAGAGTGTGAGTAAATGTGGCATGTCAGAATAGGGTGGACTAGGGATTTTGCTTTTCGTGTACAAAATCCTTTCATTGCAAGTTTTCTCATAAATACAAGCTTGAAGGACAGTGCCCTCATCTGAATGCCACAACTTTAGATTAAATCTTTAGATCACAGTTTAACAATGAAATGGGTCTGTAAGACTTCATCAAAGTGTACATTCCTGACTCAGTCGAGGCATCGACAAAGAAATGCCAGAGCAATTAAAATAAAGGGTAATTTTACACATCTCATCCTCTCACTGACAGTGATGTGTAAAGCCCTCACACTTCTCTAGCACACCGCTGAGCCAGAGCCCGTGTTTCCAGGGTTCGTTTACACCTTTGTGTCCTGGTGTGCCCGGCTGCCATGGTGATAGATTGGCCCGCGCCGTGACTTGGGCGAGCTGGGAGCGTCATTCGCTGAGTGACTGGCCAGCCGGACAGCTGTGTTGGCAGGGCCTGCCATCCTGTCTGCCAAGTCTCAGAGCAGATTGCACAGCGTCTTTCCTGTCCTGCTCCCTGAATACTGCTCAGTACTTACCACCAGCACTCCACTGCTGCCACACTACAGCCATGAAACACGCAGCAACACGTCACATCTTATTTTACACTTACTGAGCAGTCACTGGTGTGTGTACTGCTGGGTCATCCAATGGAGAGGGTCAAGTTTGGTTTCTTGCAGTCCACCTATCACAGCCCAGGCAGTATCTGTTGGTAACAAACACCATAAAACCAGTTATTTTATTTAGATTCACAAAATTATGGTACATTTTAAAAGACTGTTCAGAGATAAATGTGAAATACCGCATCCTCAATTAACAAACTCTGGAATTGAGACATGCTCTCACCTCATTAGAGTAAATGAAGAAGTTAACATGAAAAATATAGTGGGATGGATGTAATGTGTAATTAGCATTTTGCTCTGGCACCAGACTGCATTAATAAGAGATGACAAATCAATAGCAGTCATTATATGCAAGATGAAATATTAACTAGTCTGGAAACTGACCTGAAAATGATTATTCTCTCCTACACTGTCTTTAACCTAATATGGTTATTGGTAATGAACACCTTCAGTGCTGCACCAAACAGGGGAAAAATCATATTTACAAAAGGGTAGATTAGCAGTTAACCTTGAAATATAATATGGCTGACCTGTAATGTCCCAAACCAATTCTTGCAGGTGGAGCTTTTTCAAAGTACACTATTTTGTATAATTGAAATCTATGGGAAGTACAAAGTATGTATTGGCATGGGAATTCATTTTTTATATTGAATCCAGGTCTGTAGACCTCAAAAACATCTCTGCTGTATCCCAGCCTTGTGCAAACATCTGTCAGTGTCATATCGTACAGTATCATATGGATGTAGTTGCTTTGATCACTCCGAGCTAATATCAAGTGTAAATGCACAATAGGATCCTATTGGTCTTCATGATTCATCCTTTGATATATAAAAAGTGTAACGTCTCTATAACAGGATGCAGATGACGTAGCTAACCTAATTCTCCATACGTTGCTCCCCCCGCCCCCGCCCCCACCCCCAAACCAAACTCTTACACTGTACTCGCCCGCAACTCCCCCCATGCTGCACACCCTCCATGCCCTATCAGTTTTGGGAATGGATTCCCAGTGGCAAGATCGACAAGGATTTCACAAAAATGTATTGTAAATTGCAGTAAAATTGGCTGCAGATCTTAGAGAAGAGAGAAGGGGGGGAAAACGGAATGGGGCTACAATGATACTGGGTTATTTATTCATTGTCCGTTCTGCAGCGTTCAGCAGGATTCTCCTCTTTCAAAATACCCCACCCCCCTCCTTCCCCCGCTCCCACCCTCCTTTCATTTGCCGTTTCAAATGTACTAATGGGCCGGAACCTTCCTGGATGATCTTGGCCCTCCCCTAATGCAAACGCTCTGCGGCTGGGTCCCAGCGCTGTAATCAGGCCCTGGCCTCTGGAACTCAGAGGGCTGCCGCTGCAGACCAGGAAGAGCCCCAGCATGACCCCACACTACATCCCTCTGTCATCCCAGAGCTGCCCCCTGTCCTCCTCATCTCCTCCCCAGGCCGCTCCCCTTTCCTCCACCAGAGACCCAGAACGCGCAGGGCCTCGGCCCAGGCCTGTGAAGCAGCATCGCCCCAGGATGAGGTGAATCCACTGGGCTTGATGGACTGGAAACATCACCTTTCACCACGTTCATTGTTTATGTAAACTCAATGATTTGTGAAACCCAGTAGTACAGTAGGACTTTTTGAACAGGCAGTGAGTGCTCTGGCTGGAAGTGAGCTGATCGAGTTCAAAGATTATTTTAAATGTGTTTAAGATGTTTCTACACTGTCAAGTACAGTAAAGCCTAGAGTTAAAATAAAGTAGGACTTGGGTACCCTTGCACATGTACAGAAAGATGAGACATCGCTGACAAAGTTTGAGTCGCTAACATAATCATTATTCTATGAAGTCAGTTCCTCTGAAATATTTCAAAATATGATATATTTCAAAATAGTACACTTCTTTCCCATTGTATCTTGGATGCATTGCAACTGCACCATATACAGAAGCCGGTCACATTGACATCTATACTTTGTGAGCTGTCATTCTGAAAGGCCCTGCTCTTGGCCATGATGATGGATTAAGTATCACCAGAAAGGTTCTCTCTCCACGTGTGTTTACCTGCCGGTGGCTAGGTAAGGCCTTTCTCTCTCCACATGTGTTTACCTGCCGGTGGCTAGGTAAGGCCTTTCTCTCTCCACGTGTGTTTACCTGCCGGTGGCTAGGTAAGGCCTTTCTCTCTCCACGTGTGTTTACCTGCCGGTGGCTAGGTAAGGCCTTTCTCTCTCCACGTGTGTTTACTTGCCGGTGGCTAGGTAAGGCCTTTCTCTCTCCACGTGTGTTTACCTGCCGGTGGCTAGGTAAGGCCTTTCTCTCTCCACGTGTGTTTACCTGCCGGTGGCTAGGTAAGGCCTTTCTCTCTCCACGTGTGTTTACCTGCCGGTGGCTAGGTAAGGCCTTTCTCTCTCCACGTGTGTTTACCTGCCGGTGGCTAGGTAAGGCCTTTCTCTCTCCACGTGTGTTTACCTGCCGGTGGCTAGGTAAGGCCTTTGTCTGGTCAGGTCTGACAGGTCTTCTTTTGTCTCACCTGTCCCTCAGGCTCTGCAGTCAGCCTCCAGGTGAGAATGGCCAGATGTGGCGACCCAGGATCCTCAGCTTGCTGCTGCACACAATGCAAGGCCGGGTAGTGGGAGCTAGCGATGGGGCAACCGCCATGCTGCGGCTGGTGTCATCTGTTTTAACCTGTCCATCTACCCTGACAGATCTGCAGAGTGCTGTTTTCATTCCCCTCGGATAATATCTTTTACAGTTTCGCAAAACTGTCAGCGGACTTGGGGCGGCAGGTAGCCGAGTGGTTAGAGCGTTGGACTTGTAACTGAAAGGTTGCAAGATCAAATCCCCAAGCTGACAAGGTAAAAATCTGTCCTTCTCCTGCTGAACAAGGCAGTTAACCCACTATTCCTAGGATGTCATTGAAAATAAGAATCTGTTCTCAACTGACTTGCCTAGTTAAATAAAGATAAAAAATAAAATAAACTTTGGAGGAACTAGAGGAGGTGGAGCCCCACCTGCCTTCTCTGCAGCCAATTGCCCCTAGTCACAACCAGACACCACCCAAAACAGGGCACATAGTTGCTAACTACCCCACAGAGTTGTGGCTAGCTCAGATTTTCTGATTGTAGCGTTATTCATCAAGGTGACTTTTCTCTGATCATTTAGCTAGTTGGCACACAGTATCCTGTTATTCTTGCATTTGAAGAAAATATCTATTTTCCATCTGCATGCATTGTAAAGTGTAGCCCTTAACTTAGATTTTCTTCAAGTGCAAATGAACCACTGAAATACGTTTATATCGTCTTCGAGGTTGCGTTCCAAATTCCATACATTACTGTGACTCTGAGAAGACGTACAATAACTGAAACAAGTGGAACATCACTCGAACCCAATATCATTCAAATAAAGAAAACTCTGGAGTCCGTCTTCCCAAATGATGAAAAATGTACCTCTTACTTCAGTGTATATGGTCCACATCTATATGTGAGTATTTCTTTAGAGCAATTTATTTCTGTATGAAAGAGGAGCCAGCTTTCAGATGTGTTTTTAGAAAGCTCAGTTAAAAGCCTAGTGGAGTGTGTGACAACTACACTATGGTCTGCAATTGTTTTTCTTGGGCACCTCCACTTTCTCTCTGACCTTGGGGAACAAGGACCACTGGGCAATTGGCTGGTGTCTCAACTAGTTAAGTCAGACATTTTACTGTTCCAAAAGAACCACCACAACCCCTTTAACTACTGAAGAAATTACAGGATAAAAGAATGAACAAAAAATCTGTCAAATCTGAAGCAGTCTAGCCTCTTTAGTGTCAGTGCTCAGCAGAGCATAAAATGCACCATTTAGACTCTTCTTCCAGAAACAAAGGCTTCAATCCCATCTTCCCAGGTAATGACTGTCTGAGGGAACGTCGGGAAAGCTTTCCATTTCCATCCCGCACAACCCCCTCCCTCCCTTACCTCTCCTCCCTCTTGCCTCATCCTATCCATTTCCAAACGCCACCTACCCAGCCCCTTCCCATCCTCAGACGGGACTAGCTGTAGTGTTAGCCTGGGTCCTACCTGGAGTTAAGAATCAACTTTGGCGAAAAGCAGCACGGGATGAATCTCTTTAAGTCCCTCTGAACCACATAAAACAAAGTGGGCTTCCATTATTCACCGGGCTGGCTGCAGTGCGAGGGTATAGCTTCTTGTTTACAGTGGAGCAGAGCAGACCCAAGCTGCACCTGCACTCCACACACCCTGACAGCTTGATGGGGCCTTTAATGGTGATTCACTGGCCAGATCTATGGGGATAAAAACATGGAATTCTGGGAGAGCGATTTAATAAGAAAAATAAAGTGTTGAATGGTTGCCATGGTCGCTGGACGGGCTTGTAGAGGGTCATGTTTGGACCACATTGTCTGGAATCAAATCCAAACTTTGATCTTGAGCTTTTATTACATGCTATCACGTGGAGCTGGGGGAGCTGGAATAGAGTGTTATAGGGTCAAGTGAGGGGGGATTCTGCTGTTAAATCTTAAAACTCTTCTGTAATCACTGATTTCGAGCCATGTGGAACATCTGCAGTGTCATTGGCACAACCACCAATGTCAATGTTGCACTCTTTGATTGTATAGACATCCTATGTATTAGCAATGGCAATAGATGCCTTAACAGTAACCAATCAACTCTACCAAGTTATCCCAAGCCACTCTCCATTGAGGTGTAAAGTAACCAGAGGCAGACAGAGCTCTGCGATGTTCAGCAGCATGTAACCATTAAAGGCACACAGGGCCCTAACCCCCAAGTCCTCATTGATCTCCCCTTTCATATATAATTAATGAGGGGGTTATATCCTTGCTTAGGAAGCACAAGACTGGGCTTAAGTGGGTTTTGCCAGAGTAACTCATAACGCCAAAGACCCCTGCTAAAACCTCCCCAAGGTTAGGGCACTCCTTCTGGCCCAGCCAGGACGGTAATGGAGTGATGTCATGGAGGCTCATGTGATATCACTCTGGGACAGACCGCCCAGACTGATCTCAAATCAGTTCATATCATATCAGTTTGAAATTCATGAATCAATTTAGGCTGGGCAGCGCTACAATAACAATTGTGCCAAAGGCTAAATGATGATAGTGTACAAAGATGCTACAAACTCATGGCAGCTCAGAAAGAACTCGAGAGCACCCCACCTTCAACACGGCATCATGTTATACAGAGCAAGAGGACTGAGTGAAGTAAAGATTCTATTAGGATCCAACCCATAATACACACCAGTGATATTGATCAGTCTAAAAGTCATCTCCCTTATGTGCCTCACCCATGGGTTATCATAGCATCATTATCATTCGGAGTTTGGGATGAAGCCATGATACTCTACGGCAAATGGACCTGTTATTGATTTTACGTGGTTGGGGGAATGGAGGCAATGGCAGATGGAAGAGGAGGACAGACATGTGGATGGGACAAAGAGGAAGGGTAGAACACATGCACGCACACACGCACACGCACACACACACACACACACACACACACACACACACACACACAGAATGTGTGTGATGGGCCTTCAATGTCAGATGATACAGAGCAGTGTCCTTGGGGCATAGGCCGCATAATGTACGGATCACATGCCTCTCACAGGCTTCCACCATAGGAAATCACCTGACATGGTAAAGAGGAGGTTCTGTCTTAATGTGAAACCACGGGATTCTGAAGGGGAAATACTGGAACCTGTGGTAGAATATTTTTGGTTTCTGTACATTATTGTTCTGCATGCACTATTGGCGATACATGGTGTCAATATGATTCCATAATGGGATGTCCACAAAAAATGTTTGAGATTTTTATTCTACAGAAGAAAATTGCTCTGAACCATCCCACTAAATGAATAAAGGCTTGCTGCTTAAGGTGTTAATGCGATGAGCAGCGTGAGAGTTCGAAACATTATGGACAATGCTTCCTATCAGGAAAGGGATATCCTGAGGCAGAATGATATAGACCTTAAGTGCTGACAAAGAAGATATTGTATTTTTCCAGTAATCCTTTTAAACACTGCAGGGCAAAGGCCTGGAGTTTGTTCTGGTCATAACTGTAATGCAACTGTTATGTTACATTAAAAACATACATGTTCTGATGATATCCCCCCTATAATGTACATGCAGAGAGAGTGATGAAATGTTTTGAATGAAATGGTACAATGACACAATGCTCAACTAGGGTGTTCCAGCACTAAACTCTGGGAATGTAAAATAAGGACAACCTTTTTTTCAGGTCGACCACAAGCCTAAAATGCAACCTATTTTTTTCCTTCATTTGTTTTGTTCCGCTTGATTAGCCGAGAATGCTGGAAAATGTATGTATTGTTTCCGCTCAATGGACAGTATCATAAATATTTGCTGTGCATTAAATATTTTAGCCAGACAATCTAAATCCTTTCAGCACTCCCTGTTCCCGTGAATAGGCTTCAAGGAAAATAAATGTATCGGGCATGACGGTTTCGGAAAACATGTCAACAATCCATCCCCTCCAGAGTTCCTAACTGTCAGGTAGGGCTTACTAGCGGCTGCGATTAGGTCGGATTTGTGTGATGCTCCACAACCTTGACACTGAACTGTGAAACGGTTTCATGGAACATTCCAAAGGAGCTGTCAATCAGGTCACATCGTTCTAGATAACTATCAGTGTTACCAAGGTGTGGTGTTGGAAAGAACCAATACTGTGGTTTTTTTGTTCGTTTTTTGACTTATACCAAGTTATGCTTTGGGGAGCATGTCATATGTTCCATTTTAGGTTCAGCATTATTACTGACATGGTGTACATACAACAATCCAACATGGCTGACAAGTTTGTCAGAATGATGCTAACGTAAGAGTATTTATGGACTGGTTTAGGGTAAGGTACTGTAGTGAGTAATAACAGGTACAGTGTTGTGGAAAAATATGAAATGCTCTGTGTTTCTCCCAGTTCTGCTCCCTCACCTCCTCAGAGAAGACCTTGAGTGAGAGCCGTGTCCAAACTCCATCTCCAGCTGCAGAGGATGTTGCTTGGCAGGCCCTGTCCTCACCACGAGACCGTCTGTTTTTACTCTCTTCTCATTAAGACCAGCGCAGTGCAGGTGGATCCTCAGTCTCCTCAGGGGCTGTTTTCATGGTCTGTCTATCTGCCTGTCTCTGTCTGTGCAAAGAGCAAAAACTTGGCAAAAACGTATGTTTTTTTCTTCTCTTTCTTTTGCTAAAAACGCCATTAACAAGTGGACCAGAGAGGTTATGTGAAATATGAGGAAGCCAGGAAACACATTTTTCAATACATACAATTTCGGGAAGCATCTTTCACAAATGTCTCCGTTATTAGTTAACCTCAGGGAAGGGGTCAATTGAATTTCACCAAACGTTCAAGGTAGGGTTAGGGTACTTAGGAAGGCCGTGGGTCAGGGTGCACTGCCTTTTCATAAAACTTTGACTTTCATTATTCTCTCGTGCCATGCCACTTACGTTGTGGCTGCAGTGTGTGTTTGTGAGAGAACTACTGCACTGCAGTAAAAGGACTTTAAATATTTGATTTTGCAGGCTAATGTGGCAAGGCTTAAACAGATATATGGAGAGATTGAGAGATAGATAGATAGATTAAAGGAAAAAAAGGGAAGAGACAAATATCACCGAAACAGTAGTTGCACAAAATTGCTCAATTTGATATGTGACTGTGAACAACATAAGCTTGAGTATTCAAGGACAAGCAGCATGGAATCTAATGCTTCTCTTTAGTGTGTCCGATTTTTCTGCTGACTTTTGGGAAATCAGGCGAGACCATTCAGCTAGTATGTGCAGTGTAATTTTCCCAGGCTTTCTAGAGGACATAAGGTGTCAGTAGGTGTGAGTTCTCATGACCTGGAGGGCAGGAAGCCTGAATGCCATGCCAGGGGAAACCAGGGGCCTTATGAGGGCTGAACCGCAATATTGGAAACAAACTGTGTCTTCCGGGCAGGCCTGCCCTCGGAACACTAAGAGGGCACCCTACTAAGAGGAAAAGGTGGGCTAAGGTGTGGCATAGCGGTTAGTACATCCCACCAGGGAGCAAAGAGGATATCACATAGGTTGTGAGGGTCAATAGAATATGAGTTTGATTTGTACTCAGACGCACTTCAGCCCAGAGTAAAAAGGGAAAAGGTGCTCAACTGAGGGACTTAGGTTGCGTGGGTCATTTAGCATTAACCAAGCATTGAACACTAGTTTACCTCAGCCAAACTCCACATTAGGAGTGTAAGAGCAGAAGAACGACTCTACAACAACAAAGGGTCTGTTATCGTTGGGCTAACAGGGTTATTCAAGCCTCTCTCCACACCATTCCTGTTGGATTAGGGTTTGGCAGGGCTTCCAGACTGTCAGTCAAAGGCATGCCCAGACACATCATCCAGTAATCATCAGAGTTTAGAGAAGTCAACCCCTTGACAGTTTAGAATGACTGATACCTCACAGCTCACCATCACAGTGTGTCTGTCTGAACCTGCAGTCAGATTCCCATCAAGAGATTATCTTATACAAACAGGACAAAATTACTATCCTGATATACTGACGAGATTAGGGAAATAATTCCCCCTCTGGAGGTAAATGAAGTTCTGCAGGTCCAGGAAAAAAACGACTTATCCCAGGACACTTCACAAGAGGACTATCCCAGAAAAGAAAGACGAGCATTCAGATGTCTGCATTGATCTTCAGGTTTATTCAGGGAAAACAAATAGGCTTACGTTTCAGCCTATCAGACATATCCTCAGACGTTCTGCTGGCTCCAGTCATAAAGTGCGATACTATGCCAGAAATGACAAGGCCTGGCATTCTGTGTGACACTCCTTCATTCTCTTCAGTGCCATGGGGGTCTCAGAGGGCATGAGATGAGTGGCGTTATTAGGAATACAGACGCCCAGCGGCCTGACGTACGGCCAATGCTTCTGTGATATCATAAATATGCATGCTGCCCTATACTATTCAGGGCATTTATTTACATCAGAGAAGTGACAGGGTTTTTCACTTTTTAGGGCTACTTACCTGTCATGCAGTGTGACAGTAGCGGACAGTAGGGGACACGGCCAGACGGTGAAAGGACAAGCAGACAGCATGTCTAGTGGATGGATGCCTTTAGGGCCTCGTAATAGCTTTAGGGCTGATATGTTTATGCAGTTTAATTTCATTGACATCAAGCAATGTATTTAACATAATGAATTACACAGGGTCCACATGTAGGCTATCCACTTATGGCTGAGGACATGTATTAACCTGTTGAATGTTTAATTAAACCCTATCTTACATTTTTACATGGAACAATAACAAACTCTGAAGTGGTGCAAAAACGGCCTTACCTTTCCTTTCACACACAGTCATAATACACACACACATACACACGCGCGCGCACGCGCACGCACACGCACACACACACAAAATACTCTGAATGTGAAATGCATGTGTCATTAAAGCATGGGGCCATTAACAAGCTTTACCTTCTCCCTCAAATAGAGCCTGCTCTCCCTCTGGGGATTCTCCTGGTACAGTGTGCTTCAGGAGCATGTTAGAGGTTTCAGATGTGGTGACCACAGAGAGGTCACGAGGCAGACAGGAAACCAGAAAGAAGAATAGAGGGATAGAGGGATAGAGGGAAGAAATTACTCCTTCAAGCATTTATAATTCTGGGCCCAGGAGTATCAGAGTACATATCGTAAAAAGTGACCAATCAGAAGTAAATCATCAGAGAGTGGCAAGAATTCAGAGTATGTGGAGGACTGTCTTCCCCCTGCTACTCTGTCCTCTCCTCTCTCACTCTCTCTCGTTCTCTCCTTAACCCCCTCTCTCCCTCACCCTACCGCTCTTTCTTCTCTTTTTCTCTTTAATTCACCTTTACTTTCACTCTCTTTCTCCCTTTTTCCTCTGTCTCCCTGTCTCTCTCTCCCTCTCTCTCTCCCCCATGTCTCTCTATCTCCCCCCTTTCTCTCTAAGATGCCGTCCCTACACACAAAAAAATACTACAGTTTACTATAGAATACTACAGTACTTACTGTTGCTTTCTGTAAAAACTGTAGAATACTATAATATACACTGTAGTATCCCTCGATCTTGTGTAGTACTTAGTATAGAATTTTGTAGTATACTGTAGAATACTATAATAAATACTACAGTATTATCCATACAAATAAAACACTGTAGTAAATACTATAGAATGTCAGCAAAACCACTACAGTCCACAAAAACACAACATTTTTGTAACTATAGTAAATACTACAGTATTTAATTGCATGTACCATGCACATTCACCTCCTCCATATCCCAATTTGTGCCACCCATAAGTGAGAAACCTACATGCCAATTATAGACCACATATTGTGTTCCATATGGATTCAGAAAAGAGCCCTGAACTCTCCATTCAGAACACAGTACTACCTGCCTGCCTACAGGTTGTGGAAAATGTGCTATTTTAGTATTTCTCCTGTATATTTCCTCAAGGAGAAAGCCCTCCACTTCTATGCCAAAGATTATAAAACAAAAACACTTTAGAAAATACTACAGGAGAGTCCCAAAAACACTACAGTAAATACTACAGTATACTTCAGTCCACAAGAACACTACAGTAATTACTATAGTATATACTACTCTTTTTTACTACAGTATTTAAGCAAAAAATACTACAGAGAATCCTATACACTGTAATATTTTTTCATGTGGGTAACCTGAGAATTCAGGGAGTGTTCTCCCCTTCTACTTGGTCTTCTCCTCCCTCATTCTCTCTCTTTCTCTCTCTTTCTCTCTTTAACCCCCTCTCTGTCTCCTTACCACTCTTAATCTTCCCTTGTTCTCTTTCTCTTCATTTCACCTTTATTTTCACTCAGTAGTGGAAAAAGTACCCCCTTGTCATACTTGAGTAAAAGTAAAGATATCTTCATAGAAAATGACTCATAAAATCACCTTATAAATTCTGCTTGAGTAAAAGTCTAAAAGTATTTGGTTTTAAATATACTTAAATATTAAAAGTAAATGTAATTGCTAAAATATACTTAAGTATAAAAAGTAAAAGTATAAATGATTTCAAATTCCTTATATTAAGCTAAATAGAAGGCACAATTTATTTGTTTTATTTTGATTTACGGATAGCCAGGGGCACACTCCAACACTCAGACATAATTTATAAACAAAGCATGTGTGTTTAGCGAGCGCCAGATCAGAGGCAGTAGGGATGACCAGGGATGTTCTCTTGCGTGCGTGAATTTGAGTAAAAAGTAAAAATGTTTCTTAAGGAATGTAGTGAAGTAAAAGTTGTAATTTTTTAAAAATAATAACGTAAAGTACAGATACCCCCCAAAAAACGACTTAATAGTACTTCAAAGTACTTTTACTTAAGTACTTTACACCACTGCTTTCACTCTCTTTCTCCTCTTCACCTCTCTCTCTCCTCCCTATGTCTCTCTCTCTCTCCCCCCTTTCTCTCCAGGATGCCGTCCCTAAGCTGATTGGGGTTAATGCACCGGACAATGAGCGAAACGCTGCCCTTCTGTTCCACATTATGCTCCTCTTTGGGGCGGTATGGTCCTGCTTTGGAGGGTACATGAGCTCTCGCCTCAAAATAATGTTTCCCAGACCCCAGCAAGTGGTATCGTTCTCAGATGGGCCGTGCAGCTTGGCTGATATCATCAACCCTCAGCGATCAGGCCATACTAGTTTCTTGTATGACAGTCTTAAATAATTACAGAGCATTCTGGGCCATGCTCTGTAACATGTTCATCTTGTCTTATGTGAAGGTTCTGATCCGTGACCATTTAAAAAAATCTCCCAACCTGTGATGTCACTTTGGGAGCAGAGGGTTCTAGGTAGACAGAGATGGATGTTCTCTTCCTGGGTCACCGTGGGGTCAAAGGGGAGGTGTTGATTGGACTGTGCCGCGCCCCGGGGCCCCGCATCAGATCATGTGATGTGATGAGCAGAGCTATGTCAAAAAGAACCCAGGTGCTTTGATTAGTACTGCATGTTCCGGCACCAATCCAGGCATCCAGGGAATCACCCTCTACACTCCACTCCCATCCCTGACGATGGCAAGACCATCTGCCCCGGGAGACAATGAGCCTGTGGATCTTATGTCAACACAAACAGGCTGTTTCTGAGTGCTAGCAGAATCCAAGGTATTGAGTCAGTGGAAATGGGTGGAGAAAGGGGCAGAGAAGGGTTGTTTAAATTGGAGGAGGGGTTGTGTTTTCTTTGATTTCTCCCAAAAAGAATTTCACCCATTTTCGTTGTCAACAAACAGCTGCCAAACGCTACATTTCAGAAATGTCTGAGGTATGCTCTGAGATATGGGAAATTGTTTCCATTAACAAACATATCCCTGGGTATTCGCCTGATTTTTCCTCCAAAGATGGATGTATTTTAGTTGTTTTAGCCGACACAGGGTTATACTCAACTCATAAAACCTCTAATACAAACGGTTGGATGCAATGGAAAAATGACAGTATGACTTAGGATGAAATCCTCTCATAACACATCTGAACCATATACATCTTTTAGCTGAGGAAATGATAAAGAACAACCCTATGGTTACCTGCTGTGCCGAGACTCACAATAGCCCACTGTTTCACTTCTTAAATACATGTTTTAATCGGCTTCTCTCACTGTGTCAAGGCATTATGGCACAAGCCCAAACAAGGCCCAGCGTAAAGGCAGAGAGAGGGGTGTCTAAGCCCTGGGCCCCTGCTGCAAACACGGCCCAGCGTAAAGGCAGAGAGAGGGGTGTCTAAGCCCTGGGCCCCTGCTGCAGAGGGAGTGAGAGTGTTTGGTTAGGCCCTCCTCTGCATATCGGAATGGGAGGAAATGTTGAATTGATGACCTCATGCACGGCGTGATAGATTTATCTCACTAAGCTGCGTGGCCCTGAGCCCCCCCCCCACCCCCCCCACCCCACCCCACCCCGCCGCATTGCAGCACTGTGAGAAGCTAACTTTGAAGTTAATTTGGAAAAGCAAACGACTGCGCAGCCACTTGAACCTGACTGAATCACAGTTGGAAACATTTAAACAATGTTGTTTTTTGTGCTTCTTCTTGGTTTCTAAGCTTGGAGTGTTTGAGGGATGGCCTCTAGCTCTGGGCTGGGTTTAGTCCACCATCATCATGTTTCTGCCTAACAGGGTTAGATGAATGCGTAGAGATGAGTTGTTTTATTTTGGTGACCGTTTCAAGGACAATGTCACAATACAACAACCATGCGTGTGTGTGTATACAGTACCAGTCAAAAGTTTGGACACACCTACTCATTCAAGGGCTTTTCTTTATTTTTACTATTTTCTACATTGTAGAATAATAGTGAAGAAATCAAAACTATGACATAACATATGGAATCATGTAGAATATTTAAAGTAGCCACCCTTTTCCTTGATGACAGCTTTGCACACTCTTGGCATTCTTTCAACCAGCTTCATGAGGTAGTCACTTGGAATGTAGAGATAGCCCTATTTGGTAAAAGACAAAGTCCATATTATGGCAAGAATAGCTCAAATAAGCAAAGAGGAATGACAGTCCATCATTACTTTAAGACATGAAGGTCATTCAGTCCTGAAAATTTCAAGAACTTTCAAAGTTTCTTCAAGTGCAGTCGCTATGATGAAACTGCTCTATGATGAAACTGGCTCTCATGAGGACCGCCACAGGAAAGACAGATCCAGAGTTAACTCCATAGCCCGTGTCCAAGAACACTAAGGTAACCTACCTAAATGACTGCCGACACGTAGCACTCACGTCTGTAGCCATGCTTTGAACAACACCATTATCCCAGAAACCCTAGACCCACTCCAATTTGCATACCGCCCCAAAAGATCCACAGATGATGCAATCTCTATTGCACTCAACACTGCCCTTTCCCACCCGGACAAAAGGAACACCTATGTGAGAATGCTACTCATTGACTACAGCTCAGCGTTTACCACCATAGTGCCCTCATAGTTCATCACTAAGCTAAGGACTCTGGGACTAAAAACCTCCTCCTGCAACTGGATCCTGGACTTCCTGATGGGCCGCCCCCAGGTGGTAAGGGTAGGGAACAACACATCCGCTACGCTGATCCTCAACATGGGGGCCCCTCAGGGGTGCGTGCTCAGTCCCCTCCTGTACTCCCTGTTCACTCATGACTGCATGGCCAGGCATGACTCCAACACCATCATGACACAACAGTGGTAGGCCTGATCAACAACAACGATGAGACAGCCTATAGGGAGGAGGTCAGAGACCTGGCCATGTGATGCCAGGACAACAACCTCTCCCTCAACGTGATCAAGACAAAAGAGATGATTATGGACTACAGGAATCCTTATACCCCCCCCCAAAAGATTTTGATGCACTATTGTAAAGTGGTTTTTCCACTGGATATCTTAAGGTGAATGCACCAATTTGTAAGTCGCTCTGGATAAGAGCGTCTGCTAAATGACTTAAATGTAAATGTAAATGTAAAAGGAGGACCAAGCACGCCCCCATTCTCATCGATGGGGCTGCAGTGGAGCAGGTTGAGAGCTTCAAGTTCCTTGGTGTCCACATCCCCAACAAACGATCATGGTCCAAACACACTAAGGCAGTTGTGAAGAGGGCACGACAAAGCCTATTCCCCCTCAGGAGACTGAAAAGATTTGCCATGGGTCCTCAGATCCCCAAAAGGTTCTACAGCTGCACCATCGAGAGCATTCTGACTGGTTGCATCACTGCCTGGTATGGCAACTACAATTTGATTTGATAAGTTCTTTAGAGTTACCAGCCTCAGAAATTGCTGCCCAAATAAATGCTTCACAGAGTTCAAGTAGCACACACATCTCAGCATCAACTGTTCAGAGGAGACTGCGTGAATCAGGACTTCATGGTCGAATTGCTGAAAAGAAACCCCTACTAAAGGACACCAATAAGAAGAAGAGACTTGCTTGGGCCAAGTAACACGAGATATGGACATTAAGACCGGTGTAAATCTGTCCTTTGGCCTGATGAGTCCAAATTTGCGATTTTTGGTTCCAACTGTCGTATCTTCATGGTTCCTACCGTGAAGCATGGAGGAGGAGGTGTGATGGTGTTTTGTTGGTGACACTGTCATGATTTATTTAGAATTCAAGGCACACTTAACCAGCATTGCTACCACATCATTCAGCAGTGATACGCCATTCCATCTGGTTTGGGACTATCATTTGTTTTTCAACAGTACACAACCTCCAGGCTGTGTAAGGGTCATTTGACCAAGAAGGAGAGTGATGGAGTGCTGCATCAGATGACCTGACCTCCACAATCACCCGACCTCAACCCAATTGACATGGTTTAGGATGAGTTGGACTGCAGAGTGAAAGATAAGCAGACAACAAGTGCTCAGCTTATGTGGGAACTCCTTCAAGACTGTTGGAAATGCATTCCAGGTGAAGCTGGTTGAGAGAATGTGTGCTGTCATCAAGGCAAAGGGTGGCTATTTGATGAATCTCAAATCTCAAATACATTTAGATTTGTTTAACCCTTTTTTGTTTACTACATGATGTGTTATTTCATAGTTGTGATGTCTTCAATATTATTTTACAAGGTAGAACATAGTAAAAATAAAGAAAAACCCTTGAATGAATAGGTGTGTCCAAACCTTTGACTGGTAGTGTATGTGTAGGTTTTGTAGGTTTACCGCCCTCCAGTAACTGCCTGGGGCTGACGTGTCACTGGCATGTGCCTGGCCCCATGGACTTGTGATGTGTAATACATATATGGTACACTCTGTGGAGTAACACGCCCAAAGCTTATCGGCCTAGATAATAAATACACATCTATCATCGTTCAGCTGAAAGAGTCATTAGGGCTACAGGGCCAAAGGAAAGATGGAGGGGTGGTGCGGTGAGAGGGGCTGGTGAACGGAGGGAGGTGGATGGGGGGGATCAAGGGGCAAAGGAAATGGTGCAAGGCTGGAAAAAGACAAATTGAAGGCGATGCTTATTTTCGCTGCCCTCTTCACTATAAATGGACTAGGGCCTGTGGCCCCTGAAATACTGCCTGTACTTTAGAAGTGGCCCGGCACTAAAAATACTCCCCCCATCCGCACAAAACGTCATTGTTTGAGTTCTGTCTGATATATAAATGGCTCCTACGGGGTCAGGATCCCACGAGAGGGACATTTCCCTCATGCCTAAATTTAGGGAGCAGGAAAAAAACCGGGGAAAAAATCACCACGACACATCAAGATTTCGAGCTGATTTTTGGACAGCTTTCCTTTCCTAACCCTGCTAGTCCCAGAGCAGCATTCAGAAGGAAAGCCAACCACAGTCCTCATGCGGGCATCTTCAAACAACACACACAGTGAGAGAGAGAGAACGAGAGATAGAAAGAGACAGAGAAAGAGAGGGGGAGAGAGGGAGAGAGAGAGAATGAGAGAGAGTCCAGGCTAAAGAGAGAGAGAAAAGAAAAACTGTTGTCTGCAGACATCAAGAGGGCGCGTAAGTCCATCCGCTGTGTCTCCATAAACTGCTGGATGCAGACAGGCCCAGCGTGAGGCCTGAGCTCCAGGTCTGTAGACCATACCATTATAGAGAGCCCAGCGTGAGGCCTGAGCTCCAGGTCTGTAGACCATACCATTATAGAGAGCTCAGGGGAGGCCAGGCCCAGGTCTGTAGACCATACCATTATAGAGAGCCCAGGGGAGGCCAGGCCCAGGTCTGTAGACCATACCATTATAGAGAGCTCAGGGGAGGCCAGGCCCAGGTCTGTAGACTATACCATTATAGAGAGCCCAGGGGAGGCCAGGCCCAGGTCTGTAGACCATACCATTATAGAGAGCCCAGGGGAGGCCAGGCCCAGGTCTGTAGACCATACCAATATAGAGAGCTCAGGGGAGGCCAGGCCCACGTAAAGTACTATCCCAGCCAGAGCTGTGGAACAGTCACTCCTGGACTTACTGGAGCACTTCCACCATTGTCTCTGTATGTCATTAACAACCTTCGCTCAGTATGATTGATGACTTTATGATAAATGTGTGTGCGTCTTAACACAATAAAGATCCTAGAATAGTTGGGTTTTCACTAAAACACTTCATTATTCCATCGTTTTCATTTCAGGAGAAATAATGACAGTGATTTAATGTGCAGTAGCATGAGCCATTTCCAGCATGGTGCTTGTAAGCAGGGTACATTACCAAACGTTCCCATAGGCCTAGAGAAACCACATGATGGGCATTACAATCAGAGAATCTTATCCGACTTAAGGCTCCATTGTGGATTTCAGAGAGTGCATTGAAAACGAAGATCTAATTTTTTACTCAACTCTTTTCCCACACACACAGAACCCCAGTCTCTCCTAGCCTTGGCTGGAAAGTGGCAGGTAATCTGGAGGTGAGCCAGGTCTTTACTCTGCTTAAACAGCACTGTGCCTGGAGGGCCTGCTAAACACCATCCCCCTGTATCAAGCCCAGGAGACCAGAATGAAGGAGAAACTACCTGGACAAACTCCAGGCCTGCAGCGCAGGTTAATACGAGACCTAACCCTGGCCTGCCCACTGAGATCCACAGCTCCCTGTGTGCGTGCATGTGTGAGCGTGTGTGTGTGTGTGTGTGTGTGCGTGCGTGCGTGTGCTTAATATGGCCTTTTTTTTCTTCACACGTTGTTCATTCCATCAGATTTATCTACCCAGAAAATGACAAGTCCCCCCTTTTTCCTGTGGCCTCCTGATCTCCTTCCCTCTCTTTCACCCTGTCCCATCTCTCTCCCTCTATATGACGCTGGTGGGGGAATCTATGCTCTAGCCCTCTCTCTCTATCTCATACTTCCTTCCACTCCTGGTGTCTGTCTCTTCCCTCTAGTCTCAAACTGTGCCGGGGACACAACCTGGAGCCTCAGCCTTCCGTTCGGAACGCCATTAATCCCAGCATCACCAGATCACTGGCTGGCTTGTTGGCCTGCAGAGTATACAGATACTTATTCTGATGAGATTCCCCCCTCCCTCTCTCCACCTCCTCATCCCCTTCTACTCTCCATATTTTCCCTCGTTCTTCCACCTCCCTCTGTATGAGCGATAGAGGGGTTGGGGAGAGCGATGGAGGGAAGGTGGCTTTGCCAAACTCAACTTGTCTTTTTTTCATAATCCTGTGAAAGGTGAGAGTAAAGTAAAGAGCGTTGAGTTTTCACTAACGTTCTTCTTTTTTGGCATGACTCTCAGCCCCATTGCATCATTCAGCAACATGATAGCGGCTGTACAGTGATTTGTTCTTAAACCAAAGGGCTCTCCCTGAGAATTCTGGACAGAAATGCTGTAAATCTGAGTTGCATTCGTAGTACAAACTCTCACTGGGGATATTAGTTGCAGTATTTGGCGCATCACAACTACAGTGAACATAATGTTTAGTCTGAATACCTCCCCGAAGCAAAGCTCAAATCTACTGCTTGGGGAATTGCGTCAACATAGGGAAAAAGCAGTGTAGGCCTCAGATCAGCTTACTGTGAGTGGGCTGCTGGTGTCAGAGTCAAAGACAATATCACAGTTTCCTCATCATCTGAGGCTTGAATACAAAAAGGCTGGGGAGTAGGGACTAGAGAGACTAGAGAGAGAAAGAGGGAATGGGAGGAGTGTACTGTCTGCCTGGGCCAAATAGTGGAACGACTGACAGCGAGATTACTTGGATTCACACAGCCAGAGAGAGGGCATAACGTAGCACATGTGCATGTCAGGTCAGGCTCACTGGTTATTAATGAGATTGGGGGGTTGTTGCAGTTCAATAGCTGGAGATTTACTCTTAAGCTCATTCTTGCTGTTAAAATGGAATTCCAAATTTGCTCCGCTGTCGTCATTCCTGGTCTGGAGGACAGATGAGAATGATTTTCTGGGGAAGGTTGATTGTACACAGATTCTTTGGAGGGAGATATGGGCAGTCTAGGCTGTGGAGATGTGCTTGGGGACTGTAAATGTCCTCAGCCTGATGTCTTCATCAGTGTAGCTCGGCCCTGCTCTCTCATACTGAGGAGCTCTAAACACCCAAGGTGATTATCAATGTATCAATCCAATCATTTCAGTTCGCTATTGGGTTGACCTTGGTACACCAACACACACTTAGATACAGTATAGTTTAATTGCTACGTGAAATGCTACACAATTCAACCATTGAGACATAACAGAGGACATTTTTAAGGAGTCTTTTGGATCACTCTCCTGTGATTTACTGTATACCATGGGTAACAAGAGGTCTATCACTTGGTTAAACAATGGACTGGTTGACATCAGTCAGCACCATAACTGGCTGTGTACAGTATGGTGAATATACTGGTAAATATTATATTCATGTACCTTGAGTCAGACCAAACTGACCAATAAGAGGCCTTTACTGTACCATAGTGGGACTCAATTAGACCCCTAAGTGGAGCGGCTGTGAATAAATCACTTTGCAGATCAATGTCTTCAATAATTAAATGCTGCCCGATAGCTTTTCTGTTTGGCTGCTGTCAATACGAATGAAATGTATTTCCCCCACCGCTACAGGAAGTCGATTTTTACAGCCCTTCGATTTTCGACTGGGAAAGCAAATAATTTGAATGTGGTCGTGGGGGGGGGGATTAGAAAGTCGTCAGTGTGACTGCACACACTGGTGTCTTTACATTTTCTCTCTTTTTGCTGCAGGAGTTAATCAATAAGGAAATAGAGGCATGTCCTGCAGTTCTACAGTTCTTAACACTGTACTGTACTCTGGAAGAGAGAGGGATACACAATGCATGAAACACTGTACTGTACTCTGGAAGAGAGAGGGATACACAATGCATGAAACACTGTACTGTACTCTGGAAGAGAGAGGGATACACAATGCATGAAACACTGTACTGTACTCTGGAAGAGAGAGGGATACACAATGCATGAAACACTGTACTGTACTCTGGAAGAGAGAGGGATACACAATGCATGAAACACTGTACTGTACTCTGGAAGAGAGAGGGATACACAATGCATGAAACACTGTACTGTACTCTGGAAGAGAGAGGGATACACAATGCATGAAACACTGTACTTAGAAAGGCAGCAATAGGTTATAAACATACAGTGCTTTCTGTTAAAATCCACTATCTGTTATAGTCAACTTATGTGATGAAATACATCCAGTTTAAGTGTTTATGACGGTTCTTTATGCAGTTGCTTCTTGTGTCTTCAACATGAGTCTCTCTCTGGACATCCCTGAATATCATTATTATTGTCTAACCTCGGGCTATTTGCAACACTTAGGCTGACGAAATAACTTACTTCCAATTGGCAACCCCTGCCTGCTCCCTTTGTGAGATTATTTCCCATGCTGAGAACCCAGCTACAAACAGTTGAACCAAAGGGACTAATTATTCTCGGAGCCAAAGACAAGTAAGGACAACAAATAGTTCCCTGCCTTACCCTCCACAGAGCAAGCATCGGATTAATAACAACCAGGTACAGCTAAGTCTTTGGCAGCAGCTAAGGTTTGCACAAAGTCTAGCATACCTAGCCGCACTAAAGCAAATAATCACAACAGAAATAAAGAGTGAAGCTCTTTAGTCAGGTTGTGGATGGGGAGAGGAGTGTCTGACGGTAACACATAAATCAGAGCCAGTATCACAAAGCAGCGCCTCCTCCAACATGGCTCCCTAGAGAGGAGTCTGAAGTCCTCAGTGAAATCCTCAGCCTTTCTCAGTGCTATGTAAATCATACCTGCCTGCCCAGACTGCCCGCCACACCAGACCTCCTCAAGACCCCCAGCTCTCCTGCCCTGCTCCCCTGCTCCTCAGCCCTTAATTCAACCCAGCAGGCACTCAGCCCCAGCCCCATGCAGTCCCAGTCCTCAGCCCCAGTCAGGAAATGGAGCAGAGAGGGGCGACAGAGACCATTTGAACATCCACTGTCGCCATGTGAAAGGAAAAAATAAACACACTCCAAATCAAACCTCGTCTCGTCTCAGAGAAAAAACTTTGAGAAGCTGGCAGGTCGAAAAATAGTTAAAATAAGCCCCATGATGGTTTGCTTTGGAGGGCCTATATTTGATCCTTCCAGACACCTCATTGGGAGCTCTTGCGGAGGGAAAAAAGAGCTGTTGATGGAATGCAGCCATTGGTTTGACCCCCTGGCCCTCCCTGGGAGGAAGGCCGGAGACAGGTAGATATATGGCCAGTTTGTTATTGTGAATTCCAGATCCTGTGATTATCTCCAACTCCAACTTCTGGAGTTTTTTCATCTGAAAGGGATTCCTGAGTACGGTTCAGCCAGGGCGGCTGCTGCTTTCTACTCACCTTTCCCTGACCCCCCTGTATTTACCCCCCCCATACTACCCCCCTCTCCCCCACTCTCTCCTTTTGGAACAAAAAAGAAAGCAACAAAATTACACCTTACAGATTCCAGGGCCAAGGTCGGGTTTCGTTTTAATGTCCGTTTACATGTGGGTGGGGGTGCAAGGGGGAAGAACAGGGGGTATGGGGTTAGGGGGATTTCCCCCATGGCAGCCGTCCATTTTAACAGAAATGCAACTCACTCTGATGTCACACACCCAAACCTCTCTCTCTCTTGTCTGTCATTGTTGATGGGAAGCAGCATTCTAATCGACTGCCACTGAAGTCCCCCTCTCTCTCTTCACTGTTGACCGTCGCTTCAAAAACCTTGGTGCTTTTCAGAGCGGGTGACGGACAAGACAAACAGCGAACCCTTGATAGCTGCTGCTGCAGAGACATCTAGACAAAAGGAATCAAGTTTCCCTCCTCGCTCCCTGCTCTAAATGAGAGGCGGTCTGATTGAAACCAGATATGGCTAAAATGGAACTGTTAGGTCCAATAATGAGATTCCCCCAGTGTATGTTTGAATTAGGTGATTACAGACCCCTCTACAACACCCCCCCCCCCCCCCCCCACCCATCCCTGTCAGCCACATAGTCAACCATCAGGCCATAGACGAAGGGGGGAGAGCGAGTTCACGAGATGGTGGAATATAACTCTTTCTTCCTCTCTCTGTACTTTTATAGGGAGGTGCAGTGGAACAAAAGGAAAATGGGTTATGAAAATAGACACAGCTGGCAGAGCCCAAACAATGGCCCAGCTGGTTCTTAGTGGAAGTAATGATCCTCAGCCCCGCAGAGCAGACGTGAACGACCGAAGAGGTCAGTGGACTTAGTGCTGTAATAAAAGTACGGACAAGATTAAAAGAGAGAGGGGGAGAAGTCAATAACAAGCTGAGGCTGACCACGGTCAAGCCGACACCTGCTTTCACAGAGGTTAAGTTGGCGTTTCAGGGCACAAACTCTGCTGCTCAGGGTCATGTGTGAGGGTAGGCTATATTCAGAATATGGCTTAAGACAGCATCGCTATTTAGGGCAATGCATTGACAAGAAAAGATTGTCCTTGACGATTGTTTTTGTTTTTACCACTAACGTTGTATACCTGTTTTACAAGTTTGATTTAATCATGTACTTTAAATATTGAATGTGGATATATTTTTTTACAACATTTTTTAAACATTTACGATGAATGATATGTTTTGAACCTTTGCTGTTTATATTTGAAAGAACAATAAGCTTTCAGAGCTTCATCAATAAAACTGTTCAATGTCATTCCCTTGTTTTATCAGTAGAAATCCAAAGATACATTAGTTATTGTAATATCAAATTAATATATGATACAAATGAACATCTAGATGTCAAAAAGTAGCCTTGTGATTCTGTCAAAGCAAAACATTTCACTTCTTTCCCACTCACTGTACATTCAAACAGTATTATATTGACATATGTTGAAATTTTGTTGGGATAAGAATGCAAAGGATGTGTGGTATGCATAATTAAGTTCTGCTTCCATCTCATAACTGCAGGGACAACGTTGTCGGCGATGCGGTGAGGCTTGCAGCTCACTTCAATAACTGTATCTCTGTGCATTGTTCTTTTCAAAAGTTTGTCACTGTGACAGCGTCACTGGGGTTTGTGACACGGCCTGTCATGCTGGAGATCACTCCAGCCTCTGTTGCTGTCAAGTCTTATCACCCCTCATTCCTTAAGTTTCTGCATGCAAATATTCCAAGTCTATATTAGCATACCGCTACAGTAGCTTCATGCCAGGGGGGAGAAATGAAAGAAGGCAATAATCTCTCTCTCTTTTGACTTTATCTGCGAGCTATCCTTCAACGAAGTGCTCGACATTAGGAATTCTTCAGCAGTCACTTATTTGAGAGAGAAGGATATTAACGTTTCGATCGCAGCTTTTTGGAATATGAAACCGGCTTGTGTTCTCGATGACAAACACACTTAAGTTATTCTTTTAATATTCCTGAAAATGATTCTGTTTTACCCCAGGTTTAATGGCAATGTCACAAAAGAGCGTCAATAAAATGATTAAAAGCTACACATAATAGTTTGGGGGCTGCGGGGGCGGCTTACATGGACGTTTAATTGCATTACAAGACAAACATTTAGCAGCATAATGTAGAATCACAGCAGTACAATTTCATAGCGCTTCCACACAAAAACACAGCGCCTGGCATCCATTCTGATATATCTATCACAATGCCCCTATCTGCAAGGTGCAGGGTAACTTGATTAAGGGCAACTTATTGGATTTGTGGGAGGGACGGAGAGGGGTGGAGGGGGAGAAAAGAAAAACAAAAGGGAGGATTCAACTATGACAGAGTCTACAAAGGCAGCCGTGAAACAGTTGCTTGACGAGAGAATGATTGCATGATCTGCACGTAACCGCCTGCCACTGGCGTTGTTCTCCCTCCAACTCAACTTGTCAGGTGTAATCATTTTGTTCAGCTTAATGTTTAATGCAAATGCACTCAGGGAGAGTCTTTTCAGGGGGTTGTTTTTTGTTGTTGTGTGAATGTGTGTGTGTGTGTGTGTGTGTATGCATGTTTGTGCATATGCGCGTGTACGCACTTGCATGTGCGTGTGTGTGTTCGTGTGTGCAAGCATGTGTGTGTGTGTCCTTGTATGTGTGTGTGGTGTATTGTTTTTTTAAGCACTCTGAAAATATTTGCATTCCTCTGAACGTTGCTGGTGTTGCCCTGATTAGTTCCTGTATGCATCAGGGTTTTCTCTGGTGGAGATCACACAGCTCATGTCACATCACACACGCTGCCTGGAGTGCTGGGGCTGGCATGTACTGGTGCCTGCTCCTCCTGCTCTTCTGAGCCCATCCACATGACAGCATGGAGAGGAGAGTTGTGTGTACTATTGAGATTCAACTCAATGTATTAGCAATCCCCTACGATGATGGATGAAGGTGGAATAATTTTGTATGTTTTGGAATTTGATTGAATTGACCTCAAAGACAGATCGTCAAGGTGACCAGAACTCAAGCAATCATCTAATTTGTCTCAGTGATCAATGTGGTCAATACTGATTGGTTTTTCTACCCTGTAACGTATAATGTGCCACCATATTTTTCCACTGTTATCTGCTGTGTCTAGCCACACACGGTCCATGACAACTGGATTGAATTCTCCGAGTTACCAGCGTCCATGAATAGTACATGAAACAACAGATGGATCTAGCTTGGGATCTCTCTCACTCGATGTGGCAAAGCACTACCACTTCACTAGGCCCAGGCAAAACTTCAACCCACCCATGCAGACGTCCATCCACCACATGTACGCCACCCAAATCAAATAGTTTCCTCCATAAATAACAATGTTAATGTTAATCATCATTGCAAGAAAGGCATTTCACTGTACTTGTGCACTTGACATTAAAACTTGAAATTGATATCTCTAAAAGCCAACCACCGTGGACACAACTTAATACGCACCTCCTAGGTCCCCTTTGTGAACATATGCCCTCATCTGCTTTTACGGAACTATATCGTTTTTTTAAGGTTTATCGTCAGCATCAGAGGAGTTCATCTGAGACAGACTAATGTCAGCATTGAGGAAGAAGTTAGTCAGTCACGCTGAATGTATTATTATTATTATTATTATTATTATTATTATTATTAGGCCACGGTTTCATTCTCACCAGGTTTTTTTATTTTCATATGTGCCTTAATTTGATGCCGGATGCAATAAAAGGCATGTAGCCTGTGGAAAATAGGCCCACTGTCTTATCAACATAATGATATTCTCTGCCTAGTCCTTTTTAGCACCTTTATAACCCTGTTGTACTTTAATACAGCCGGCTGACTCTTATGTAGCTGGTTCTCTTTCTTCCTCAGTTCCCTGTTTCAGTCAGTCAAAGCAGGAGATGGACTGTGTTTTGTGCGGTGTGTGAGTTGTCAGTGTGAAATTCACCCAATTTCTGAAGACTGTGTATTTGATACATTTTGACAAATTTAGGTGTTCTTTACCTCATTCTTCTAATTTCCCAATACTCTGAGTCGGTAGTCACAGCTTCCCCATGTTGGGGGAAGATATGGGGGAGGTCTTATAGACTGCCTGTAAAAAAAGCCACCATTTATATGTTGCTTATGAGTGCATTTCACACTACTTTTGGATTTTAATTGGATTGTAAAGCTCGTTTGAATCCTGCTTAGTATAATGTTTCTGTCATCGTCGCAAATCAACTGCATTATACTTAAGAAACACTTCCACTTCAACCAGTAAAATAGCTCTTTGTCTAGCTTTGCTACAGTCTATGTCAGTGGTCACCAACCTTTTCTGAGTCAAGATCCCTTTCACAGTCAAAAAGCAAGCCGAGATCTATCACTCTGATAAAAAAAAAACTACTTGTAAAATATAACATTAACTTAACAAAAACAGGTCTGTAGGAATAAGGTTTGTGCAGTAGGCCTAATACATTATCACAGCTTTTTTATTTTACTGGAATGATGGTACCTGCATCTGATGGTCATGGTGCATCTGATGGTCATGGTGCATCTGATGGTCAACAGCATTAGTCTCAGCGGAGGGAGGGAGTGAGCAGCAGAGGGTCCGACTCTCACGGTCCCTGTTCTCTCCTTCCTTTCCTCCGGTGAGACTGACCATAGAGAGGGGACACCATCTTCCACACCGCATCTGCCTCATGCACAAATTAATGTTGTTCCTATGACCAGAGAAAGTGAAATATTCCTCGATATTAAAATAAACACGATGCACTGATAATAATAATAAAAACGTGTTTCTATCGATACAGTTGGCTACTCATTCATTGCAGCTGCAGCACGAGTGGAAGTAGGGAGAAGCGCATTTTATGTTTTGTAGTAGTGTTGAATAAAAACAGTGTTGACTGTGCTGAATAAAAAATGTCACGTGAACTCATTTCTAAAAACAGTCTCTCTGTGGTCATGGTTTTAAAAGTGATTAAATCTTACATAGCTTAGTATCAAACCTTGCTGTGGCCGGGGTCATAGAAGAGCTGTAGGCACAGTGATTTGAGCTATCCGACCGGCCAGTAGGCGCTCTTGATTTAGCCACAGATCTCCCGGTCCACCGGGTAGGCGGAGTTTGTCTTTTCATACAAATGAAATGGTTCAAAATGGGAACACTTTGCTTACCCGGTGCGCAGGGCTTCTGAATCAAGTGCACTTACCGACAACAGCACAACAAGAGTGCAAGCCTTTTATCACAGCCTTCATCGTTATCGTTTTCCAATTTCATGATTACGATCTTGTCTCAATTTCCCAACCTGCTAGGGAGAGATGAAGGTCGAGTCATGTGTCCTCCGAAACATGACCCGCCAAGCTGCACTTCTTAACACCTGCTCGCTTAACCCGAAAGACAGTTGCACCAATGTGTCGGAGGAAACACCGTTCGACTGACGACTGAGGTCAGCCTGCAGGCGCCCGGCCCGCCACAAGGAGTCGCTAGAGCACGATGAGCCAAGTAAATCCCCCCGGCCAAACCCTCCTCTAACCTGGACGATGCTGGGCCAATTGTGCCCCACCCTATGCGACTCCCAGTCACGGTGGGATTGAACCCCAGGCTGTAGTGACCCCGCAACACTGCGATGCTGTGCTTTAGACCGTTGCAGCATTCGGGGGGCCTATTGTCGGCTTTTCTACAGGAATTTTTGGTGATCGACTGGTTGGTGGCCACTGGTCTATGTCAATGAGTGTTCGCATTCTAGCTAACAACTTCCGCATTCAAAATAGGTATTTTGCAACAATCGCAACCAAATATAATCTTAGCTACCTTTCAAGAAATAATCCAAACATAATTTTAAGCATATGAAACCCCCCAAAAATGTTTTTGTTTAAAAAGTAATAACTCCGTAAATCTAGGCTAAATTGAATGCGCGCAGATGGCGAACAGCATTTGTTCTCCCCACAGTGGCCGTTGTACTTGTTGATGACATGAATAGCGACTCGAACCATAGGACGCTACTCCACTCCCATAGGTCTTCTGTTTCACTTCTACTTGTCATTATCTTACATGTAGTTCTCATGCTTTTCTTTCACTTCTCACGTCACAAACTTTAATGTTGTTGTTGTTAAAGACCCGCGGGGAGCTAAATGTTGATGAATCGGGATTTTTTTTTCTTCTACGCAACCTTTGACCTATGTTCTGCGGTGCAGCTCCCATGTGACGCAAAGTCATGGCGAAAATATTTTGGAGGATCCTGTGAAAGCTGACATGACCTCCAGTTGAGGAAATATGGCACTACTGCGCTGGCGAGAGAGTGCGAGGGAGCAAGGGAGCGAGGGAGAGAGAAAGAGAGAGAGAGTCAGGGAGGAGGGAGGCCTTTCCGTTGATCTCTGAGCCTACTCTGCACTGAGCTTAACTCCTCTCACACTCATCATTTCCATAGAATCCATTCTGTCATTTCACAGCTAGATATATGACCATTTGATCCCAACACACTAACACAGGCTTTACTGAGGAACATTCTGTGAAAAACAGGCAGAAAAGTAAAAAACGGTTTGTTTTTAGCCAATGTTTTTGTTGCCCAATCAAAATGTCAGTCAGTTAGCTTGGCTGACCACATTGTTCTACACAGACCCAGACGAAGCAATATGATTTGCAGGCTTTGGGGTTGTCTAACATAAATTACAGCCTCATTTACCCTCCTTTAGAATCTCCCAAACAGCAACAAAATGTATCATAAGTTCCACTATGCTGTATCTCACAACATTAACATGCTAAGATATGCCAGGTGTGATGCATAAACATCACATTCACATGGTGATTCCTATATCGACCAATCAAAAAACACTTAACTCTTCTATGAACACTACTAAAGTGATTAGCCATTGGTCCTGTAACCAGTGGTTTGGTGGTGTATGGATACAGATGGGTGGTGATAGAGGTTAGTAGGCAGCTCTGTTTCTCATCACAGTCACAACTAATGTTTAATGCGAGTGTTGCTGCTCGGTGCTCAGGCCACCTACCAACCACACACAGATGGCTGCCACGTGCCGTCCGTCCGTCAATCCATCTTGTCAACATGGCCCAATGGGAGGGTCACAGCGAGACTGGACTCCATGGTCAGACTGGAAAAGAAACGGTTGGTCATATAAGTTGTTTTTCTACAACGGACCATGGTACGTACTGTAATTGTGTTATTATTGTTAAGGGTTATTTGAATAGAAAATAGTCAAGTCCAGGGCAAAGTTAGATACTGAACACTGTCCATCAATATGGATATAGCTCAGTCCAAATGGAAAACCATAGAGTTATATATGGTCAGGGTTGTGTAAGGACCTACATTCCGGGGCTACAGCCAAAGGCAGATGGAGCTTGTGGACACGCACACTGTCCTTGCTATGCTGCTATGCTGCTGTGTGTGATACTTAACATTCATTCTTTGTGCTTGCTGGTTTTGATGTCCCTCCACCCATAAGTAAGCAATGAATAAACTGTAGCTTTCAATAAATACTCTCTAGCCTGAGAAGTAGAGCTGAAATATGGTAATGGCATGCATCTCCACCCTCTACATGTTTGTATGTATGTATGTATGTATGTATGTATGTATGTATGTATGTATGTATGTATGTATGTGTGTATGTGTGTGTGTGTGTGTGTGTGTGCATCTCAGGCCACAGAGGCAGAGCTATAACAACAACACAGCACAGATAATACACGTCCAGACCTTGAAGAGAACAGCAACATTAGAAATAGCAACAATGGGACTTTAATCTGTGACAGCAATAAAATGGCACCAGGCCTAAATGACTGAATCACCAGATAGAGTGTTGGTCAGGCAGCGTCAGGCTACTAGAGAGAGATAGAGAGTTGGTCAGGCAGCGTCAGGCTACTAGAGAGAGATAGAGAGTTGGTCAGGCAGCGTCAGGCTACTAGAGAGAGATAGAGAGTTGGTCAGGCAGCGTCAGGCTACTAGAGAGAGATAGAGTGTTGGTCAGGCAGCGTCAGGCTACTAGAGAGAGATAGAGAGTTGGTCAGGTAGCGTCAGGCTACTAGAGAGAGATAGAGAGTTGGTCAGGCAGCGTCAGGCTACTAGAGAGAGATAGAGAGTTGGTCAGGCAGCGTCAGGCTACTATAGAGAGATAGAGAAAGAGAGAGGGTGGGAGAGAGAGGGAGAGTGTTGGTCAGGCAGCATCAGGCTACGAGGGAGAGCGAGAGAGAGAGAGAGAGAAAGAGAGAGACAGAGTGTTGGTCAGGCAGCATCAGGCTACTTTCTCATTAGAATGTTACCTCTGGCTCTGCTCTGCCACAGACTTGAATCCTATTAAGATGACCTTCACTCCAATGCTGCTCATTAAACTACGCTGAAATGCTACTTTTTCATCTGCCAGCGTAATGAGGGGACCAGTGTACAAACCAATATGTCATCTTATCAGAGGAGGCTGAGCCATGCTGCAATTATAAAGACCTTTGTAAAGTTCACTTCCATTATGGCCCTGGACCGCTAGTAATGACATTGTGGCTACGATCGTTTCTCCAGTAAGTTAATATCAAATATGAAACCATAGATTAATGTCTCCAGTGGCTGGTGTGTGTTTCTCCTGGGTGTGTAAGTGTGTGTGTGTGTGTGTGTGTGTGTGTGTGTGTGTGTGTGTGTGTGTGTGTGTGTGCGTCAATGCGTGTCCTCTACTGTCTTCCACCACATCTATAATCCTCTGATATTACAAGCCATTCATCATCTCAGCCTGACATGTTCATAAACTAAAACATACAGTAATTAATTTAGTTAGACACAGAGAGAGACAACGTGGGAGAGAAGAGAAGGTGATGAGGAGGAGGAGAGAGAGAGAAAGGGAGACAGGTAGGAAGATGGTTGGAATGCATTGGAAGAAAAAAAGAGAAAATATTATTATTACTCCGTCCAAAAAGTTTGGGCATGTTATCTGCAGAACCGACATCCGATCCCAAAATGATTTCCAAATGACGTGTGAGTCCAAGAAGAGAGGTATTGTTAAGCAATAGCAGTTCTACACTGACTTGATCCACAGATAGGGAGATGAGATTTAATATGTGGCCTCCAACAGCTGTGTTCCTCAACAGCACACTGATAGCACAGACACACACCAAAAAGATAGGCCTATCTGGAGATGTCACCGTTTCACGATGAGGAAAAAAAACATGACAATCACAGTGTTCAATTTATGCTCCTGACTGGGTATCCTCCGCTATGGTCCCACATAGATTAGCTTAGTTGTATTCAGTGGCACTTAATATATCGCATATGTAGATTCCCCAGTACTCTGTATATCTATCTAAAGAAAATACTGAGTATTATGTCATCTTATCAGAAAAATAAAGCGTTAGCGTGCTTTTGCATGAATTGCTAAATTTTGTGTTCCCTAGAGGACTTCACGGGAGGCCTGGTACACGAGCGGGTCCAGGTAAAAAATTCTAACTTTTCCCTTGGGTCTGCATAGCCTATAGCATATTTATTTTATGCTAATAAGGTGAATTTATTGACTTATAGAAGGCCTATCCAACATATAAATACCCATTTGTTAGCCAGAAGAGCAACGTAGCTGATAAATATAATTATTTTGTCACTCCGTTCCAATCAGGTCTGGTCTAGACACGGACCTGTTAGGGTACGGGTCGGCTCTAGGTTGTTGTCGGGTCCAATCAGGTCTGGTCTAGACACGGACCTGTTAGGGTACGGGTCGGCTCTAGGTTGTTGTCGGGTCCAATCAGGTCTGGTCTAGACACGGACCTGTTAGGGTACGGGTCGGCTCTAGGTTGTTGTCGGGTCCAATCAGGTCTGGTCTAGACACGGACCTGTTAGGGTACGGTCGGCTCTAGGTTGTTGTCGGGTCCAATCAGGTCTGGTCTAGACACGGACCTGTTGGGGTACGGGTCGGCTCTAGGTTGTTGTCGGGTCCAATCCGGTCTGGTCTAGACACGGACCTGTTAGGGTACGGGTCGGCTCTAGGTTGTTGTCGGGTCCAATCAGGTCTGGTCTAGACACGGACCTGTTAGGGTACGGGTCGGCTCTAGGTTGTTGTCGGGTCCAATCAGGTCTGGTCTAGACACGGACCTGTTAGGGTACGGTCGGCTCTAGGTTGTTGTCGGGTCCAATCAGGTCTGGTCTAGACACGGACCTGTTAGGGTACGGGTCGGCTCTAGGTTGTTGTCGGGTCCAATCAGGTCTGGGTCTGATTGTCCTTGGGTCTGTTTGGGTCCAGACCTGAGAAGACCACTAGTGTGCACTACGCTATGGAAATAAAACACTTTTCAATGGCTGATTTTGATGTGGATTCAAAGAGTTGGAATTGTACTAAATATAATGAAGAAATCAGATTAATGTAAAGCATTATTTTGGCTACACTACATTACTGAAAATAAACAGCATCTGGTTCAGTAGAGCCTTCTATTCTACTATTACAGTTGTGGGCCAACACTGTACAGTCTAACTGTGCTGGAGATAGTGGAGATGGATGCTTACACTGTAGAAAATGGTGGAATTAAAAGCCAGTGTCAGGGTAATTGACAGGAGGTACCTGAGGATATAGGAACAGCAGACAGGATAGTACTGACACATGAATGAAGAGGTGGGAGGCTGGTCCTGGGCTGGGTGGTGGTGGAGATGGATGAATATGAGCTGGTAGTCGTTCAGAGGTACTTTTCGTGACAAATAATTAGAGGAGATGTGTGATACGTCAGTGTAGTGACAGTATATCATCATATTAATATAGAAGAAGGATTGTTAGGTTATTTATTTCTGTTTTCAAACAACTGTACTGCATCTGTTTCCCAAGCGGACATATCAACAGAGGACATATCAACAGAGGACATATCAACAGAGGACATATCAACAGAGGACATATCAATATGCTTAGTGTGCAGTAATACATGGAGGATACTCAGCAGATTTTTAGTGCAGGGGTAAAGACTCAATCCCTTCCATCTCACCATTTGAAATGAAAGATACGTTTTCCAAGAAAGATACAACTTTTTTTTTGAAATGTTTGTTTAACTTTCACATCAAATGCTGCAGCTTTTGAAGCTGGGGGCTCGCTATCACGTCAAATGTTTCTAATCAAAATATCTTTGAGCCACACAGCCCTTCTTCCAAATCTCAGAATACAAATCAGCCGGAGATAAAAAAATTGCCCTTTTCCTCAGAGCAGTACTTAAAATAGCAGTGAAATATAGCTACAGTATCATAATAGTAAAACCAGAGCATTGTAACTTGTCTTCTTGGCTGAGCTGACTTGAATAAAGTGATCCCCACATGCAGATATAGACTCATTCTGGTCCATTATTGCCATTTCAGAGCCAAGCTCTCACTCAGATCATTATGGCCCAGTTTCAAAATCTGTGTATCTGGATTTTGCCTATCGGATAGGATTACATGCATAGAAATAGAATGAAAAGAACAGAACGGACCTCCATTCTATTCATTCTATTTCTATGCATTAAATCCCATCAAATAGGAAAAATCCAGATAGATTACATTTTCAAAATGATGATCGTCATATTGGATGAGGTACAGTACTGAACAACTCAGCCAAACTGCCTTAAACGTTATACATGCTCTGTTTAAGGAAGACCAACACACAGGGAAAGAGGGAGGCAGTCTAGTCTGGCGGTGAACTACATTTCTTTCCATGACGTTCCCATTCCTCACCCCCATCATATTCTTGACTGTGCACATCCTTCCAGGCCAGGGAAATGACTAAAACTTTGGCTCGTGGCTCCAACCCCAGTGTGTTTACAGGGCAACAAATGAGACAGAACTGTGACCAAATTCCTCACACTTCCACCTTTCACCACCTAATGGCCCCTCCGGCTACTCCTACCTCCCGTCGCCCGCCAGCCAGCCCCTTTCTATGGAACACTGGGAATTCTCCCCCGCCGCGCCATTCCCGCCTCCTCACCCCGACACAGGTGTTTCCCATTGCCAGTCCCAGTCCCCTCTTGCCCAAGACCAACATTGTTTTAAGGCAAATGACTCTGGGCTCCTTCCAGAAGCTCCTGACAGCCTGGCTGAGCCGAGCAGAGCCCCATGTTTATCTGGATGCATAAAACTGCGTAGCATTGCACCGTCTACTCCCCTAGTCCCTAGGGAGAGCACATGGTTTTCACATCATTCCAATCTCCTCAGACCTCAGAGCAGAAAGACAGAAACTCCACAGACCAGGCTCTGATAAATCAGTAGTACCATTCTAGAGATCTGGGGCTCCATTATGATGTAATACTATTGTTTTTACCCATGGGCCCTTCATATTGTCATCTTTTGAGAGCTAGGCAGATGAAATGTGTGCAGTGTGATTAGGCCAACCATTACCATACCTGAGCTAATGGAAGCAGCATGCATGCAGTCATCTTGATCATTTAATTTGAGTGTGCCCCCGGGGTGGAGCAATCTTTATTTCATCAGCTCAGAGCAGTTTATTTCATTAAAACGTCTACTTGTCCGTCAGTAAGAACCTGTTCCTTTAGAGATAAGCAGTATAGAGTTCATCATAATTGCAAATGTTTGCACGTACTGTAATCTAAAGGCCTTGTGGGGTCTTGTATTCTTTGAGATGAAAAAGGCTTGTGCTATTCACAAAGAAGTGTCAAAAGTACTTGGATTCGTACTACATCCTAATTTGGCCTCACAACCTGTTTTTAAGTCATCGTTCTGTTCTGTCTTCCTTTTTTTTTGGCCTTAATACAGTATGGGTGTGTAAGTGGGTACACACACACACATACAGAACCTCTGTCATGGAAGTGCAATAAGGAGCGACTGAGGAAGATTGCTGGGTAATTCCCGGCACATGATTGACTTTATGATCGTTTTAGGGCCGCAACTAGTCGTTATGCTTTCAACCCATTTCAAAAGTTTCCTGTGAAAAGTACGTGTGTGGTGGGTGGGGGAGTATAGGGCCTGGGCAACAAGAGGTAGAAAAACACTAACTGCCTCAGAGCCCACAGACACCTCCTGCTCCCAGTACTTTTAATGCCATGGCATTATGGATCTGAGAGAGGCAACAACTGTCTGTGTTTAAAATGTAACACACTGACAGGAATGAGATGGCCATGTTCACCTTTCCTGTTAGAGTTGAGACATGGTCACCACCCCTTCTGCTCTGCTCTATAAAGCACCAGGCTACCGATGTCACAGAGTCAAATCCTGTGTCATTATCCACCAATGCTCGTCTCTCTGATTTTTGACACATCGGAAAACACAGATATGAATTCTAAAACTGCCACCCGGTTTCTTTACCAATTCAGTAAGTGTAAATCTCAAATAGGATAACAAATGAATAAATGAAGACCGTGTCCCAGGAGGTCTAGTATCTGTGCTATCCATACAACATAATACCCACACAGAGGGAAAACAGATGGTTATCGGCAATATTCTGAGATCATTCATCTTAAATGTCAAATGGATGATGACTTCATAACCCCAGATATTATTAGAGTTGGGTCATCTGTGTTCTCTTTATGTGAAAACAATACTTTTCCTAGCCCAGTACAGTCTATGAGAGCAATACACAGTTCATTCACACAAGGTAAACATAGACCTACACGTAAATCACATAAATGGTATTGTATTCAGTGACTGAAAGATTATTCCAAAAATATCACACAGAACATTCTCAGATGTGTATTTTCTGCGTAGAATGGACAGAATAAGGAATAATATCGGTTCTGTTCTTTGCATTTCTATCTGCAAAGCTCAAAATATTGCACCCCACTGAATAAGCCCAGGGCTGGTCCATCCACTACCCACACCATAGACACCCATACAAGGCCTACACAGAGCCCAGGCCCAGTCACCCGGCCCAGACACCAGGCCCAGTCACCAGGCCCAGCCACCAGCCCCCAGACCCAGCCAGAGAGATATACAGTCACAGAGCAGCTCTCTCTCTTTTGTCTCTCTGTCACCAGGGAGGCTGGCTTATGCCTTCATAAATCCCTCAAACATGTCGGCAGAAATTCCGATGACATCATTAATGCTGTGTTGAAAAATCCCCTCAGGCACCCCGGGATTCCCGGGCCCAATCCAAACTCTGGCTCATCCCTGGCGGGAATAGCGGGACGTCGGTCCGGAGCATGAAATCTGTCCCACAGCGCAGAGGCCCCGGCTTCTGAAACTGTAGATCTATCTGTCAGCTAAACACATCCATTGTTTCTCTTTTTACTCTCTCTCTCTGTTAGTACTCCAGTCCAAAAGAGACTAGACCAACAAGAGAGTCTGCAACTGTTTGAGAGAGAGAAAGAGAGAGAGAGAGAGAGAGAGAGAGAGAGAGAGAGAGAGAGAGAGAGAGAGAGATAGAGAGAATCATCTATAATTCAAATAAACAGGAGGAGGATTAAGTTATTTTCAAGACACAGAGGATTTCAGCTGGGATTGTTACTTGGTTAAGAGAGTAAATAAACATGTGTTCCGAGGGCTATGGAGAGGGATCCTAAAGAGCGGGACCTCCCTGTTACTGTTACTGTCAGTGGCTGGTGTTTAGTTCATGTAAGTGTTGTTGTTGCCGTTGTTGTTGTCTGACACATGCTGAAGCAATGGTGCTCTAGTGTAGTGGCTGTGCAGTCATTGTTTGGTTAATGTCCTGTGGTGGAGTCTGATTGGTCTAAATGACCTGTGACACCTCATTAGTTTGTCAACTTTCCCTGGTCTGTTCGTCACATTATTAATGAGGACATTGAAAACAGCACACAGATGAACCAACCCTCCACTTAATGGTGTTGGTTTTGATTAACGCCTCCAACACTAAAATGACAGTAATGCTATGCATGTTCCGTTAGGCTAATGGGGACATTGAACGGGACCCCTCACACACACACACACACACACACACTAATGTCCCTCCCACTTTAGCTGAGACCATCTTACCACTGCTCTTGGTTAGCATGGTGAGCATGAGGAATAAGACACTGCCACCCAGGATACCTCTGCTGACTTGTCAGTGCTAACTCTCATTAGGAACATTGATGGATTAGGTGGTGCCACGGCTAGGCTCACCCGGAAAAACTCTGCTCTTGCTATTATTAGTGTTTGTGTGTTTATCAACTGACATCTAGTAACAGGTGCAGATTCATGGGAGATTCAAAATGATAGGACCTGCGTCCCATTGACTAGAGAGCACATCAGCTCTGTTAGTAATATGAGAGATTGTGGAGTGGAAATAGTGCAGCATTTGATTTAAATATCAAACATCATAACAAATAATGAACAGTGTCACAGGAGATTTATCTAACTTTTTTTGCAATGTTTTCCAGTCGGAAATATTAATCACAAGTCCCCCCCCAAATGTAGATGTGCTTCCTGTTGCGCAGATAAATGAAATTCTAGCCTTTGAAAGTTGAAGTACAGGAACTGGCTGAAGATGGTAGTAGCTGCTCCTTTCTTTCCGTACGCACCAGCTCTCAGTGGTGGACTTGTTCTTAACTTGTAGCCCAACTACCTTAAAAAAATGAAATATTCGTAGTTTGCCTTACACCTACACTAAACTACACAAACTATGCAAAAGAGAAAATGGTTGAAATAGTTTTGTTAAAAGTAAAGTAAGACTAAGTTCACAGATTCTTTGGACGATGCTTAGGTTGTCCTCTCTAATATCTTTTTCAGTCCACGGCCAGGTGCAAGCACAGGTGCCTTCCTTTCTCAAGGTCAGCCATGTTGGAAACTATCTCATAATGTCAGCATCTGAAAATAGGATCAGCTGCTGACATTAATATAGACAGTATATGTTAACGCATATCAGATACATTATATGTTGCTCTACCAACATTCCATGTTTAGTAATTTGCCTTAATTTTCACACAGACATGTAGGATCCCAACTAATTACAAGAACTGTTGCATTATGGCCTACACTGCATTTATATTTTCTAAAAGCAGTGCCAGACAGCCACGACTAAAGTGTAAGAATCAGTGTTTCTGGATTTTACTGGTCCTGCTGCTCGAATCCTGTCTGATGGTGTCTTCTATCTCCCAGCAGCACCCTGAGATGTGGCTGTGCATTGGATTTACAACCCATAGTTTACTTTTATATCAGTAGAGGTCATACGATATGATATTTTCTGTTTCCTAATATGGCTTCTGCTCAGGGCCCAGACATAAAACATTTCAGTGACAGCAATACATTTCATGTGATAACACTACTCCCAAACAATCTCGATATTGCCTTTCCCCATCATAAACAAAACCTGACCACAGTTCTGTTCTCCAGTGCACCGTATGCTCGTCTATCCGGCCTGCAGAAAAACCATGGCACTCAGTGGTAGATAGAATAAGTAGATAGATACACTCGGGGGAGAGGAGTTGGAATGGTTGTTAAACGCTGAGCATCACGGGGACTGGAGATGTGACACTGGTGAGAGGGAGAGAGCAGAGAGAGGGAGAGAGGAGAGAGGAGAGAGGAGAGAGAGAGAGAGAGAGAGAGAGAGAGAGAGAGAGAGAGAGAGAGAGAGAGAGAGAGAGAGAGAGAGAGAGAGAGAGAGAGAGAGAGAGAGAGAGAGAGAGAGAGAGAGAGGGAGAACAAAGGGAGGAGAGCAGACAGACAGAACAGAATGTAACAGACAGGGGGAAACATCGGGGCAGGTGCTTCATCATCTGCTCAGGCATTCTCAGGCCGACCATAAACAATAATTTTGGCCTCCCAAAGGACCCGACATCTCCATAACTAGCACAGATATGAATCTCCTCCTTACTCTAATAAATTAGGCACATTCTTGGTAGAGTTTGCTCTGCAAATGCAGCATACACCCGAGGGGAAAAAAAGAGGGATTCACAAAATAAATGTAATCTGTTAGAATTAACATGGTGTATGCAGAATTGTGAAATGAAGAGTACAGACTGTTTCCATGAATTACTATTGGAGGATTTGACTTGACGTAGGTTACTTTGATCCAAAACAAATATGTGAGGATTTTCCAACACAAACATGTTACCGAATGAATAGACCCTCCACATGTTGAATTTATACATTTTCCCCTCAGCATCTCTGAAAGCTGTCATTGCATCATGTGTGACTGCCTGCTTTGACTCAAAGGTGAAGTGCTTGACTAAGGCCTGGTTTCTGTCAACCCGTCATAATATTTATCCTTTAATATGACTTTGGAAAAAAAAGTTATGGGCGTGTCAATATTTTCAATGAAACTCTATAACCTGCGAACGGGTGACGATGTGTGACAACACTTGGCGACACTTGCATATTGCTCTTACACCTGCAGGTGTTGGTTTACATAAAGAGGGAGATGGTAAGGTTTGGGCCAATCAGATCTCTGATTACTGTGTTATGTGCATCCTATAGGGATGTGTGATACTTCCTTGTCAAGGGCAGCGTTTAAACACAGCAGAGCTATAGAATATATAGATTTAAAAGACATCTTACAGAGGCTTGTATGATGGAAATAGAAATACATGTAAATAAGTATAAAATAAGGGGTCCTGTGATAAATGCATGCACGTGCACACACACGCGCACACACACACACACACACACACACACACACTGAATATAGTACTTCAAATGTTCTTGTTTACTGGAGGTATTTACGCAGCCTATCTCCATGCTGAATGATACATGTGGCTTTGAACAGCACTTTGAGGTTGGAGGTGTGCTCTCTCTCCGTGTGTGTGTGTGTGTCTGGGTGTGCGTTGAAATAGAGTGCTAATCTCCTTAACAACAATCAATCTGTATTTGCTAATGCATCGCCTTAGTCCTCTCAGACTCCCCCAGCCCTTCAGACAGTAACAGGTGACTGACACGGGGGTCAGATCTGATGCATTATGTAGTAATCATTATTTCTATAATTGCTGGATATCCTTTTTCTATGAAGAGCCTATCAACATATTAAATAGGTCAGTACCATCACCTCCAGCTATTCATGACAATAAGGCTTATATCTACATTTCTGAGCTTCACACAAATTCAATGATATACTTTTTTGTTTCTTTCCTAGGTAGCTGTCGTCAAATATTAGGGTGTCTGCCAGATGGCAAGTCCTGGACACTACACAAAATCTTTTTTATTTAATCTGAATAATGACACGAGTTTAGCTAGGTCACCCTGAAAGCTCCACAAATTCAGAAAATAGGAAATACGATTACATCATTACATCAAGTATCAAGGTATCACAAATGTGTAGCAGGTTTTAATTGCCTAAAATTCTAGAAAAATTGTGTGTGTAGAGATCCAATAGGTGAGAGAAATGACAGCTTGGTATGGGTTTGTGTAGCTACCACCAGGTTGGTATGGGTTTGTGTAGCTACCACCAGGTTGGTATGGGTTTGTGTAGCTACCACCAGGTTGGTATGGGTTTGTGTAGCTACCACCAGGTTGGTATGGGTTTGTGTAGCTACCACCAGGTTGGTATGGGTTTATGTAGCTTCCAACAGGTTGGTATGGGTTTGTGTAGCTACCACCAGGTTGGTATGGGTTTGTGTAGCTACCACCAGGTTGGTATGGGTTTGTGTAGCTACCACCAGGATGGTATGGATTTGTGTAGCTACCACCAGCTTGGTATGGGTTTGTGTAGCTACCACCAGCTTGGTATGGGTTTGTGTAGCTACCACCAGCTTGGTATGGGTTTGTGTAGCTACCACCAGCTTGGTATGGGTTTGTGTAGCTACCACCAGGTTGGTATGGGTTTGTGTAGCTACCACCAGGTTGGTATGGGTTTGTGTAGCTACCACCAGGTTGGTATGGGTTTGTGTAGCTACCACCAGGTTGGTATGGGTTTATGTAGCTTCCAACAGGTTGGTATGGGTTTGTGTAGCTACCACCAGGTTGGTATGGGTTTGTGTAGCTACCACCAGGTTGGTATGGGTTTGTGTAGCTACCACCAGGTTGGTATGGGTTTGTGTAGCTACCACCAGGATGGTATGGGTTTGTGTAGCTACCACCAGGTTGGTATGGGTTTGTGTACCTACCACCAGGTTGGTATGGGTTTGTGTAGCTACCGCCAGGTTGGTATGGGTTTGTGTAGCTACCACCAGATTGGTATGGGTTTGTGTAGCTACCACCAGGTTGGTATGGGTTTGTGTAGCTACCACCAGGTTGGTATGGGTTTGTGTAGCTACCACCAGCTTGGCATGGGTTAGTGTAGCTACCGCCAGGTTGGTATGGGTTTGTGTAGCTTCCAACAGGTTGGTATGGGTTTGTGTAGCTACCACCAGGTTGGTATGGGTTTGTGTAGCTACCACCAGGTTGGTATGGGTTTGTGTAGCTACCACCAGGTTGTTATGGGTTTGTGTAGCTACCACCAGGTTGGTATGGGTTTGTGTAGCTACCGCCAGCTTGGTATGGGTTTGTGTAGCTACCACCAGGTTGGTATGGGTTTGTGTAGCTACCGCCAGGTTGGTATGGGTTTGTGTAGCTACCACCAGGTTGGTATGGGTTTGTGTAGCTACCGCCAGGTTGGTATGGGTTTGTGTAGCTACCACCAGGTTGGTATGGGTTTGTGTAGCTACCGCCAGCTTGGTATGGGTTTGTGTCGCTACCACCAGGTTGGTATGGGTTTGTGTCGCTACCACCAGGTTGGTATGGGTTTGTGTAGCTACCACCAGGTTGGTATGGGTTTGTGTAGCTACCACCAGGTTGGTATGGGTTTGTGTAGCTACCACCAGCTTGGTATGGGTTTGTGTAGCTACCGCCAGGTTGGTGTGGGTTTGTGTAGCTTCCAACAGGTTGGTATGGGTTTGTGTTCACTACCTCAGCAAAGGGTAGCCAGCTAGTCCCTCCGTTTAGCTGTGATACAAAAAGATACTCAAAAAATTCCCTGAGGGATTTTTAACATTCCAATAAAAGGATTTTACAGAGTGGTATGTGTGGATTTTGGAGGTGTTGCTGGCCAGGCGAGAGAAAAGAGGTGAGTACAACATTGTTACAAACACAGGCCTGAGTGTGAATGAGTAGCAGGGAAAATACTGTAAAGGGGATGAGCATATTTTACCCATAAATCACTGAGATACAGTTTACCGCAACAGCCTCTGTGCTCTACTGTACTTCAGATGTGGTTTAGAAATAGAGGATGAGCAAAAACAACACTTTTCAAAAAGTATCCTCTTGAAATTGGTTCTATTAAAATCTAGCTAATATACTTTGAGTAATAACACTACTAATATCTTCCTTACTAATTTAATTAAATCCAAGCCAAGTACTGTAAAAACAAATAAAATCTCCTAATATTTTCAGCTATAAATCATTTTAGTTTACCTGCGCCACAATTTACACTGTATCAATAAAACACACCAGATCACAGAGAACATAATTACACTTTCATACATAAATCCAAAATACTGAGAGAAATAATCCAGCGGCCACCGTAATGAATAATTGAACGGCGTCTTAGCTAGCTAATGAATGAATGTGGTTGGGGTTTGAGTGATAGGCCTCTGGTTGGAGGGCCGTCCCTGGAGGCACGGAGCACTGGAGACAAGGATGCCATCCACTATAACCTGTATAATTGGTCATTTGACATGAGTGACTTCACTCTGTGGGACTGTGGCCATGCCGTCCTGACAGTGGAGATTGACCCTTTAACCCCAACATTTACTACACCAATCCCAGGTAATCACTCCAATTAAGGGTAAAATAGCAGTGATCAAAGAAACAAAACAAAGAGTATAATAATGCACACTATTAGTGTAGACAGTGGGGGTATGTTAGCCGACATTTCTGATAGGGAGAATAGAGTACAACCACACATATACTTGTTAATAAAGAAATGGCTGTCTTGGATTTTCCAAATAATCACAATAATCAGAGAAGCCTTAGTAAAGCAAACACTATACATCTGCAATAACATTGCACAATTGATTCATTCTTTTTTGAACTCTTGTATGTTTCCACCTAAGGAGGTGAGAGAGGTGGTTTCTTGGGCCGTTCCCCATGTATACATTTGCACTGGGCTTGTCCAAACAATCATACTTACATTTTAGCACAATTATCCGCACACCCTATTCTACAGGTCTGATAACATTCTCACCACAGTTTCGGTGTGGCACTCAGGGGAAACAATGCCTTATTGACACGAGTTCCAGCCTCACAATGGCCACAAAACATCAGGTTCCTGTTTTTGTTGACACTGTTTAAGCCCGCCATTGAAAACCAAGCCATTGTGGACACAGCCATGCATAATTGGAGCCCTCTGTCATACAATACAACAAATAAGCGCTTTAAATGTTTGAGTATGATAAGCCATGGAGAATACACACACAGGGAGAAGGAGAAGCAGGTGAATAGAGAGTGGAGGGCTAATAGAACTGGAGGGGGAGAGGAAGAAGGAGAGAGGGAGTCCACCACCACTAGGGGACACTAGTAAGTCACGAACGGGAGGAGTGGTGTGTGCAGCAGGCAACACCGTGAACAAAAGACTTTCTTTGTTGCACTCTCAGATAATAAAAGAATGCAGAAATAGCTACTTGACTGCTTTACAAAAGATCTTGACAATGCGTTGGCCTGTAATGCACAGGAACAGCTCTGCATTTGCATAATCACATGAAATGTAAACCACAGCACTATGGCCAACAAACAAACAGACGAGAGAGGGAAAATGATCCACTTTCCCCCATGGAATTAATATACCCACTAAAAGTACATTTTTACATTATGTACCTGCTCACAACAATAGGGAAAACATTTGCAAATGTGGAGTTTTGCTCTGTCTGTTATTCCCCAGAAAACAGCTTCTTAGCTTGCTGTAATGAATACTCTATACAAGCCTTATGTTACACTGTAGTGTAGATGAGAAACTTGCTACAGGAATGATTTATAACTTTAATTAATACAACTTCCTCTAGAAACAGATCCATCTTGATGTAATACACATATCCCACAAAGATTTCCATTTAATTCTATAATATGAAAAAGTATCCTTCTTACTTACGGTGCAAACTCGTGACTGGCATAGGAAGAAAAGTTAACGTGACACTGAAATACATACTCCTGCACTATATAAATGGACTATTATAAATGCACCCCATACAATCCTCCACATTTATACTGTACACACAGTCTCACAGGCAGACAAGCTACAGGCCGAAAACACACTGTCTGTGTTCTCCATTTTTTGTGTGTCTTAAAAAGGGAAAGTTGTCCTGTTTTAAAATGGGTTAACTATGAGAGTTAACACCTCTGTTTACCTCCATCACCAGATAGAAACTGTCAAGAAAGGGCCAGTGTTTCGCCTTTGCTATGGCAACCCGGCACATACTCTAAACATACCTCCTCCTCCAGCAATTAAACACAGAGCAATATTCACCGGTGACGTCCATAGTTATAGCCTTCGTTACTTCCACAACGCTCCTCATGAATTAGTAACGTCTGTTAATTGCACATTTATTGCACTCAAGACCACGGAGAGATGCACTAAATGGCTGAGAAAAAAAAACCTTTAACTCCAATAAGAGAGTTATGAATAAATTAACACATTTGAACTTAACCTTTGGCAAAGCAAAAATTAAGCTAATAAATATGCTTTATACAGTGTGTACTTTCACTTCTTAGCACCAAGAAATGCTCATCTCCCCCCACCTGACCATTTAATGTATTTGTTATTAGACTCATAAATAGTAAACTTAGGCTACAGGAAATATAACATTCAACTACTGTGTACGCATGAAAATACAGAGAAAACAGTCCATGAAAAAAGTGTATAGATTTAGTCCATAATTTATACCTAAATGAGAGTTTAAAAACCACCAGAACATTTACATTTCCTCTCAGAGGAACACATTAACAACCATATTTATTCAAGGATGGAAATACAAATATGAGAATCATCCAGCAGCATAATACTTCTGCTGTTTGCACTTCATTGTCGCCTTTTCAAATATCCTCCTATGGTGTTTCATTTTCATGTGACAAGTTTGACTGACATTGTGGCTGGTGTTTGAACCATGTGCTAGGGTTCCCTCTCCTCCCCTCTCATTTTCAGCAGGAATAATGACTATTCTTGTGTTAGACTGAGTATTTGTGTTATTGTTGTGGAGTGTCAGCAGCGGCCCCAGACGTTTGCCTAGCGTGCTATCAGCGGGAGTGTACAAATACAAACACATTTGTCAGAGTTATTGACCTTTATCGCTCCACTTTCTTGACAGCCTTCTTCAGTTATTGACAATACAAACACACGGGGCAAAGCATAACCTTTAATTTACAGAGCCCTCTCTTTCTCTGCCTCTCTCCTCCTTCTCTCTGTCTCTCTCTCTCTTTCCGCTCTTCTCTCTTCTTGCTCTTGCGATTTGTTTAAATAAGATGGCAGACAATGGTACTGTTCATTTCTGCCATTTCTCTTTCATTCCAAATTTCAGAGGCTAATGTCATTAGACAGATACAATAGCCGCTATTCAGCCCCTGATACAGAGATATTTCAACTATTCAATATAGTTTTGACATGCTGACATTAGTGCAGAGTGTTGTTTCCCTATTTGTTTGGTTACAATGTAAACAATATCATAACTCGTATATTCCTTTAAGCAAGCTATCTGTCCCCCTCGCATTTTCAAATCACCACTGTATGTGTATGTATTCATACAAATTCTACTGTGGACATGTTCAAGGTCTAATAGCATATTTTGACACAAAACAGGGGACATAACTCACCATAATCAAACTACAAGGAATAATTGTATATTTTTATAGTCCATCTGTAGTATGAATAACATTTGCATGGCATTGTATGTAGTAGAAAACCTTTTATGAGAAAAGATAATTAGCGTTGAAGAATCTTCCTGCATCTATCTTTAATGGTATACAACACAGTGGTATACTCATTTACCACACCACCACCATGCAACTGTACATAGTAATGCCGCTAGTAAAAACATATTAGCACCACAGGAGAAATCACAGTGTTTTAAATGTGTCCTTTTGCATTTTAGCAATGAAAAATAGCCTCCATAAAATATAGGTGTCCCCACTAGTCAGCCGCTCTGCGGACACTTCAGAGCCGAAAATTGCATTTTAAACAATCCAGACCAGTGTGGTGACCACGGTTAATCATCAAGAAACAAAGACATCAAACAATACTTGATAATGAGAAAAATGCCTCCAGGATATTAGGAATGGAGGAGAGAGAACACAGCATGAGCCTCACTGCAGAGGTAGAGAGGCACGCCAGCCACACAGACACAAGCCGCATTCGCAAGCCCATCACACCCTCCACCCCCACCCCACCCCACACACACTTTCTCTAAGCGGGGACAAAAAGCACACACACACACACACACCTACGATTCTCATGGAGTTAAAAAGCCATTAAAACATTGTCTCTTTTTTTAAGTTCATGACGAGATAATTAGAATTCAGCGAGTGGAGCCAGTGGTGAGATTAGAGCTTTGTGGAAATGTGCTTCATTTTGAACCTCACTGCATCACAATTGAACCCAATTATCTGCAGTTAAAATGGCTTTGTGAGGGCCAGAACAATAAAGCTCACACTGACAAAAATCCAAGGTAGATAAAATAACAAGTTTTTATAGACAAAAGAGTAAAAAATAAGATTTATTTTCCCAGAGTAAAAAACATAATATTTCTTATTTTTCTATGGTATATGCCTGGCTACAGAGTTGTATTCATATTTTACTGAGCTGACTATACATACAGTATGGTATCTACTGAACACAATACACCCACAAATCGCCATAGATATTTGTACAAATAAACTCCCATTTCAATATACTTAAAATCTCACTGTGCTGTTAGTTGACGTCTAGTACAGAGAGCATTATTCCTAATATAAAAAGACTCAGTAGCCATATATATTTTGGTTTCTCAGCTGATAATAAATCCATACTTGCCTTCATCTCTAAACTTATCGGTGTCAGTTTAATTACAGTTTAGCTGAAATCAGTAGTTGGGGGGCCGGGGTGTGTATGTTGTGGGTGTGTATGTTGTGCGTGTGTTTGTGTATGTTGTGTGTGTGCTTGTGTGTGTTTGTGTGTGTTTGTTTCAGGTTTCCTCAGACAGGGTATTACTGGGTTATCCGTGATTGACGTGACTTTAACGGTTTGGCCAAATCGAGGCAGATCCAGCAACCTGGGCCCAACTGCAGCATGTGCCGCCACCTCCGTCATGCAAATTGCACCCGGGCAGCCCGTTGACTATGATTAATGAGCCTGGGCTACAAGAACCTTTGTATCCTAGTGCAGCCGTTTAGTGTGAAATACAATCCCCAAATATTATCTATCCCCTATTAATGCACTAAATGTGTTCAAACCGCACATGTTGTTTAGAGCAATTTACAAGTAGACTGAGGGGGAGAGTGTTGTGAGCACAATTGCATTTAATTACTTGCACCCTAATTAAATTCATTAAAGGATAATAAAATAAATGAAAGAAACAGTTCTGAAAGCACCAGCAAAACACATGTCTTGTCTTCCTTGATGTAAAATATGGATATGGGAATTTCAGGGGCAGTCATGCTGTTAGGGGGGATGTTTTTTCCAAACGCACGAATATGATACCTTGCTAATACTACAGGCATTTCCTGGTTATGGCTTGCCTCACGTTTAAACTGTGATTTTTTTAGAGCTAAGAAACCTAGACTTCCTGATGATTGGAGAGAATTTCTGTGGTGGAGAGGTGAAGTCACTGACTGTGCAAACAGTGGGAAAAAATGAAAGATTATAACAATATGGCTGCTGGTGTTCTATTACAAAATTGTACCTCGTATGGCGAATGATATAATATCATTGAAGATGGTAAGGTCCAATGTGTGAGGAGACAGGGGGAGAGTGCAATTTCCTTAAACATAGCATGATGTGTAAGGGAAATTAAAGAAGCTCACAAATCCTCCTCAGCATCAAACAGTTATGCATTGATAAAATCAATAAAGAAGCATGATTACTTTCTCTCTCTCTGTCTTTATCTCACATGAACACACACACACACACACACACACACACACACACACACACACACACACACACACACACACACACACACACACACAGAGCCAAGCTCTCTGTCCGCTGCTAGCAGAATGTAAATGTTTCCCAGGCATTACGGTGTATAGCTAATTGCCATTACTAGGACGGTGCTTAGCACTACAATGGTGTGCCGAGAGCTGTGGAGCAGAGATCAGTGCAGCGTCTCCTGGATATCAGAGGGAAACATCCTTTGTAAATTCATCTCCCACTGTGAGCAGGCTTCACAGCTGGTTAACGGCACTGTGTGTACCGCTGCCCTGTTTACACACCGCCTCCAAAGCACTCCTCTCCTCTCTTCCCTGCATCCCCTCGCTCTTCTCTCTATCCCTCGCTCCTCTATCTTGCTCCCCTTACAGCTCCCTTCACAGCCTGCTGTGGCTCTCACTGTGTGAGACATACACACACACGAGCACACAGACTAACAGACGCACACACACACTGTACATACTGTACATCCAAGAACACAGAACTGCTCTGATCCCAGCCTTTGGAGCCATTACAGTACACTGCCTTCGAAACCTCTTCCAGATTTTGATCTTTTTATACCATCACATTACATTGCTCTTTTATACTACCTATTACACATGCTGCTCCCCACCAAAAACCCCTGATCCTTTGATACCTAGACGGGTAAACTGCTCCAGCCGCCCCTGACCTCAGCCTTTTATGGCAATCAGACGAGACTGCCTCAGAGGCCCTGATTTTATCTCCTCATACTAATCCCAGTACACTGCTCCCTTTTGTAGCACATCACGGTGCACTGAGCCCTTTTTGTCCCCGAGACCAGGCTGGTTCACACAACCCCCAGACCGGGGCTCATCACAGCCATCATACTACACTGCCCCACAACAATACAGCTTTATTTTGATACACCACAGGTCAGGTCAGAGTGAGTCTGGCTGGCTGGCCCGTGACACCTTTGTGTTCGCCATAAAGGGAAAACCCCGTTCATTCATACAATGTACTAATGCCATGTGCTGGAGGTGTAGTGATGTTATGATAAAATGTGACATATCGTGACAAAAGTATTGATATAATCCTATGATTCGGTACACAATAAAATATGAAAGAAAAGTAGGTGGATCAATTTGTTTTTCTTTTATCATTTGTTGTGATTTAGAGATGTAATTCAAGTTATGAAATGTTTTATAATCTTTTAAGCTCCAGACCATTCTAGGGTAACAGAAAATCTAACGTTTGCCTATTGTACAAAATGTAATAAATAGTCACCATAGAAATGACTCAGTTATATTTCTGTAGCCAGCTTTCCTTCTATCAGGTACCTGTAAACGAAGTGTGTGTGTGTTTGTGTGTGAGAGAGATTATATTAGTCCAGACTGTGATTTAGCACTGCTCAGAGATTAATTACACAATAAGACCATTGTAAAAAAATAAATAAGATATTGATATGACAAAGTAGACCTTAAAAAGAGAGCACTCAATACCTGCATTATATAACATAGTCAAATACAATTAGGCCTACCCACAACTTCCCTAAAACCAGAGTACCGCTGGTTTTAAATACTTATATTATATTTTAGCCATAGATCATGTCTGTACTCATATGATATTACATTTTGACAATGATATTTGCAGTAAAATAATAGGCTGAAAACTTTATTATTTGTGTAGGCTTATGTCCCCAAATAAAGAGGGCAATTCACTTCAGGCACACACTTCTGCACTAAGCTCAATACCCTGCTTTTACAAATCTTCTGAGTGTTGTCTAGTATATCATTATTCACAATCCCAGCTAAGTGTTCCTGTCACGGACACTCGGAGTATAAACTATGAAGAGCTCAAATGAAAGAAGATATAACACATCAATAAATGATGCCTGCCTGCCCCACAGTACCTACTCTAACTTGTTACACTTTCCCTCCAGACTTCATAAGAGCCAAAGTGTGCCCCAACCAAAGACTACTTTTAAAGACTAAAGTTTTCTAAACTACTCCATACGGAACCTGATCTGGAGTCAGTGGGGAGGGACAGCTTGGGATGTCGCTGGGGTTTTGGAGTTAAAAGGAATCCACTTTGTATTCATGTCTAAAAATCCAGATCTCCTGTCTTTAATTCCAAATCTCTTTAAATCAGCCTTTGGCAGAAAAAGAGGATTACAGGGTTTTGGAAGGTGTTGATACATGGCTATGCTTGAGGGGGTGTACAACTCTACTACTTAGAGGACTTCAGTTTATAATAGGCAGTTTTGTAATCTATAGTTTAATTTCCAGATAATCCTAAAAATATAAAAATTATTCAGGTTGTCATTGTGAAAAACGTTCCAAGTTAATGTATTTTTTTTTCTATAGTTTTTTTTTTTAATGTCTGCTTTTCCTTTCAATTCAGCTAATTTAGGCTATCAGAAAAAAATGATAAAAATGTGTTTTTTATTTTGTTGTAGGGTTCCATTTATTGTTTAGGCTACTAGTATATATAATTCATTATAATGAAAGAGTACCATGCATTCGTCTTGAATGCAGCATCATTTGTCCCACTGTATGCATTTCCTACCTATGCGAATGTATTGCTATGATATTACAGGTGATATTTTCCAAATCTGTCAAAGAAAGTTAACCAAGTCTTTTAGGTTTGATGGTGCTGTTGTTGGTATTGAATCACTGAAACAAAGACCGCAGCGAGCCTATCCCTTGCCGGTATACTCAGCTCTTGCAATATAGACCAATAGGAGAGCTTTTCATACTGACGTGTGTGTTTTAACTTTCTCGCGGTAAGAAACCAGGAAGTGTATTGTGCTCCTTGCATTTATTGTAATAACATTGTTTTATATAGCATAGTTTTTTTCTGTATTATATTGACTCAGCATTGCATGCAGTAGCTATTATTAAACTAGCGGACTATTTACTATCGTTTATGTTACCGATTTGAAAGGGTTTGATACGCTGAACAACATTGGTAGCTAAACAGCTAACACACGAACGTTAGTTAGCAATCAATTTCACAGCTGATTTTGCCATTGCGAGCTGATATCACAACTTGCACGTTTTTGATTGTCGTCTTGTCTTCTATATGTTTAGCACACGCAGATTATTAAAAATGAAGCTGTCTCGAGCTGAATACAAGGAGATAGTGAAATGCACCGAACATTTGAGACCCACGCGTCAGTGTATGACGATACTGAGGCAAAGTTTTCCCAAGTAAGTGATGCATGTTTCAATATAGTTTAGCCTATTGATATTGTCATCAACTTTTGCAATGTCCTTGATGCTTGTTGTCCTACTGTATGAGCCTATCCCTGCATAAGTTTGTAGCTCGAAGCTGTTACGAGCTTTTCGGCACATTCCATAGCTAACGGGATTTCCACATAACACGATCATTCGGATAGCCATGCTAGCCTCGCCCTCATGTGAGTGTTAGCAAGCAGGCTAGGTAGTGCTACAGACTGGTCTCATAGATTGGACGTAACATAGTAAACGTAAAACAGGAACCTCAAATTAATGATATGTTACGTTTGGTATGTTTACATAAGAAGAGTTACTTAAGACAAAAGAAAAAGGAGGGTGGTTGGGTGAGCGTATAACGCGAACGTCTAGCCACCCCAAAGGTTGTGTGTTAAAATCCCATCACTGATAACTTTACAATTATAGTTAATTAGCAAGTACTTACAGTAGCATGTTAACTAAACCTTCCCTTAACCTTTTTAGCTAACCCTTCTGTTAACCAGGCCTGGGCAATTCCAGTCCTTGGGGGCCTGATTGGTGTCACACTTTTCCCCCATCCCAAGGAAATACACCTGATTTAAACTAATTGCATTTTTAACTGAAGATCATGATTAGTTGATTATTGTAGTCAGGTGTGTTAGTTGGGATCATGATTAGTTGATTATTGTAGTCAGGTGTGTTAGTTGGGGCTGGGGAAAAGTGTGTCACCTATCAGGCCCCTGAGGACTGGAGTTGCCCAGGCCTGCACCCTAACCTTAGCCCTAACCCCTAGTGGTAGCTGACGTTAGCCACCTAGCTAACATTACCCACAATAAATTGGAATTTGTAACATATCATACGTTTTGGAAATTCATAACATTTAAAACAAATTGTAATTAACATATCATACGAAATGGATGCTAGACATCCAACAGTTAATACATACCATACCAAACGTAACATACCTTACTACACTGAACAAAAATATAAATGCAACAATTTAAAATATTTTACTGAGTTACAGTTCATATAAGGAAATCAGTCAATTGAAATAAATTCATTGGGCCTAATCTATGGATTTCACAGGACTGGAAATATAGATATGCATCTGTTGGTCACAGATAACTTTTAAAAAAAGGGTAGGGGCGTGAATCAGAAAACCAGTCAGTATCTGGTGTGACCACCATTTGCCTCATGCAGCGTGACACATCTCCTTCACATAGAGTTGATCAGGCTGTTGATTGTGGCCTGTAGAATGTTGTCCCACTCCTCTTCAATGGCTGTGTGAAGTTGCTGGATATTGGTGGGAACTGGAACATGCTGTCGTACACGTTGATCCAGAGGATCCCAAACATGCTCAATAGGTGACATGTCTCCTGAGTATGCAGGCCATGGATGAACTGGGAAATTTCCAGCTTCCAGGAATTGTGTACATATCCTTGTGACATGGGGCTGCGCATTATCATGCTGAAACATGAGGTGATGGCGGCGGATGAATGGCACGACAATGGGCCTCAGGATCTCGTTCACGGTATCTCTGTGTGTCCAAATTGCCATTGATAAAATGCAATTGTGTTTGTTGTCCGTAGCTTATACCTGCCTGCCCATATCATAACCCCACCGCCACCATGGGGCACTCTGTTAACAAATGTTGACATCAGCAAACCGCTCGCCCACACAACGCCATACACGTGGTCTGTGGTGGTGAGGCCGGTTGGATGTACAAATTCTCTAAAACAACATTTGAGGCAGCTTATGGTAGGGAAATGAACATTCAACGCTGTTGCAACAGCTCTGGTGTACATTCCTGCAGTCAGCATGCCAATTGCACGCTCCCTTAACTTGCTACATCTGTGGCATTGTGTTGTGACAACTGCACATTTTAGAGTGGCCTTTTAATGTTCCCAGCATAAGGTGCACCTGTGTAATGATCATGCTGTTTAATCAGCTTTTTGTTTTACCACACCTGTCAGGAGGATGGATTATCTAGGCAAAGGAGAAATGCTCACTAACAGGGACCTAACAAGTGTGTGCCCAAAATTTGAGAGAAATTAGCTTTTTGTGTGTATGGAACATTTCTGGGATCCTTTATTTCAGCTCATGAAACATGGGACCAACACTTTACATGTTGCGTTTATATTTTTGTTCAGTGTAGTAATACATTTATGGTTTTAGAAACATTACAAAGCATGCCCATCTGGGTTTTTGGTGTAAATATGGCTGGTAAAAAAAATCTGAGTGACATCAATCCACACACAATACCCCATAATGACAAAACAAAAATAGGTTTTTAGAAATTTGTGACAAAGGGAATTTTTTTTATTTTTTTTATGACATTACATTCATTGTTATATTTAGAGTTAGTGATCTAGTTAATGGGTTTTGAGTTTTCACTTAGGTGGTGAATTAGCCCCTAATAAATTAGCCTATGATATTAGTGCACATAAAGATGTCATCTCTATTGAACTAAATCAGACCATTCTGGAGAAATGTAAAAATAAATTAAAAAAATTAACACAGGCTGATTGTCAACCGAAAATGCATGAAAATCACTGTATTAGGTTGCACATAAAAATATTTAGAATCACAATATCAAAAGATAAAACAAGTTATTTGTTGAATACCATCTCAGTAGTCTATTATACTTTTTAATAAAGCACTTTATTAAATGACTTAAGACAATACTACATTTTTATGTTGTGTGACGCAGCGAGAGAAACAAAAATTGTGTGACCAAATCATGGTTTGGTGCCACGAACTGAAAAATTTTAGTCTGGAGCCCTGTCTGAGTGCGAAGGTGAAACCTGAACTAGCTCTTATTGGCAGGGAGGTTTGGAACTCTCTTCAAAAAAATGTTTTATTGGTCTATTAACTAATTTAACACCTGGTGCTGTCACCAGGCATGCTAAAACTCCTCCCATTAAGACAGGCTGAAATTTATTTTCAAACAGCTCTTACACTAAAAGGGAATCATTTTTACAATTTCACAGTATTATTGCAACTTCATAGTGTGGCAATATATAGAAAACATAGGGAATTACGTTTTTGACTGCACTGGGCCTTTAAATGACAGTAGAGGTTCTGTCTCTGCAACATAGCATGCTGTTGACTCCCACACCAGTAGGCAGAGTACTGTCTGTCCAGTCAAGGTCAATAGCCAATATTTTATTAAAGAAAATATCAATACAATGAAACTGCACATTTTCATGCATTCATTGTGTTACGTATCAGTAAGTTTTTTAATTAATATTTATTGCACTGGTTGTTGTAATTAATTAGCAATAGATACATCTTCAATTATGTAGGCTGTTATATTAAAGGCAAAAATGTGTGCGTTTATTTCAATATACTTTGTCCATAATGTCCTACTAAATTCAGCCTCATTAAGAAATAATCCATAGACAGTACTTTTCAATGTTTCTGCATTGAATTTCATTACATCAGCGAGCCAGCCTCTCCTCTGGTCCACTATGTAGCTGGCTGCATGTTCAGAAATATAAGCGGGGGTTAATGGCTGTGTTGCGTTTCTCCATGACACTGAGGGGCCGCTCTTTATTGAATGTAACACGTGTAATCCCCCAAGGCCACCAGGACACCGCTAGATCCTGCCGAGGTCACTTACAAAGTCGAATGGATTTGGAGCTTCCTACTAGCATTGTGCCCTAATCACCGATAGAAGAAGGCACCGGGGTCCCCAAGGGGGACACAGCCTACTTTGAGCAGGCCTTTGTTCTTAGTGTCAGCATTTTACAGAATATGTTATGTGAAAAGTGCGTTTCAGCTACATATGTACCACCTTTTTGTCCATAATAGTATACATCATTGTAATGTTTATTTAGGTTCTGAATGTGATCTTTTACCCCACAGTGTTTCTGTTTCTCTACCAAAACCTCTTCCTACCAGTATCCTTCCAGTAAGAACTGTTTTTCGGGGGTGATAACTGTATAGCTCTCCTCTCAGCGGTGCCGACTCTATTGTTTAGTCTTAGCCGTTATTGTTATTATTTCTTTCTCGGAGAGGCCCCTGCTCTTTAAAAATCCTGAGTCTTGTCATCGGGCCTGACAGACAGGCACGGCAGCAGTGTTTTCACAGCCTGCAAAATTATTCTGCTTGTCCAATCAGCTGAGCCGGGCTCTGGAGGGTTAGTGATTGGACTGGCAGGAAATCAGGCTCTTAAGACATAACATATCGACTAGGCCATCCATCATCTCTTAGCATGCGCTCAGGCACGGCAGGCAGGCAGGCAGGCAGGCAACCCCCCCCCCCCCCCCCCCTCTGACTGTGTGGGAGCCCTGCCACTGTGTAAATACTGGCCAGCCTGACTGTGGGCAGGGGGGGTAAAGGAGGAGAGGACTGACCCACATGGGGGTATGGGGGCGTGCCAGGGAGAGGGGACAGGCAGTCAGGGAGAGGTATCACTGTCAAACCCGTATCACAATACTGCACGGTTCTGGTCACTATGGAGATAGAAGTAGTATAATGACCTGGCTACTTTCTAATCAGTGCTTTCATGACTGTCATGGTAATAACAACTCTCACTGCAGATGGATGACAAGCTAGACGAAGGAACTGTTGACTGTGAATTCTTATAGGCCTGTTCTTTACTCTTAATATGGAACTGGTGATGAAGGCCTATGTCACAAAAATAAATGTAGAATATGCACGTTGTTTGCCCTGAATTTGAGTTGTAATACAACTAATTGGAAATTATATTTCACAATAGCATTTAGCATTCACTGCTTTTGATAGCAGAGTCAATGGGAAGAGGATCAAAATCCCAAACGATAATGATTGTGATAGGCCATTTCAAGGTCATTTCCACGGGGCGTCTGTCAGTCTCTCTGCTGGGATATGAGTAGGGATAGAGGGAGGAAAGGGGCAGGGAGATAAGATGGAGAAAGGGAGGGATGTGCCTGCCGTGGTCCCTCGGCTGTGTCGCCTGCATAACACAGATGTTGGGAGTCATCTGTCAGCCTGGCCTCTCCTACCGAGCCCGGGCTGTTCTGAGGGGAAAAGAATTGGACACGGTGCTGTCACTTCTTACCCCCGCTCACAATGGAGGGACATGCAAATAGTTTTCCCCCCCTCCTCCTGCCCGGCCGGGGCTGTCCCTGTTCTTGCCTAGTGTCTGGCTGCCTGGGCCCCGGCTACAATGAGAACCAGGGAGGCAGTGTAGCAGCAGCGTGGGGGCGGGAAATTGCTCAACACAGCCAATGTGACAACAGTCCCATCAGGCCTTTCTTTCGACCACGTATTAGAATTGGAAATGATGAGCTGCTGCTCTGAGGCCTCGCCTGGCTTCCCCCGGTCCAGAGGGGACCACAGTCCCTCTGCTCTCTTTGTCGAGAGAGAGACTTTTCTGGCCTTCTGCACTACTTTATGAATGAATTTGGATTTAATGTTACTCTCCTCTTTAAAACACCTTTCAGCTTATTCTGCATATGGCTCTTCTGAGTTAGAGAGAAGGGTGTGGAAGTGGGGGAAAAGAATGGGACTAACACACACACACACACACACACACACACACACAGCAGTTCCCTAGTGTGGAGTCCCTGAACGTTTTCGAATCGGGCCCTAATGTGCCGTTTTCATCAGCAGTGAGGCGGGCTGCAATATGGTGCCGGGGGCTCGCTGGGGGAATATGAATGTTGATTAAACATGCGTTCAGCCTTTTGAAATTCTGAAAACGTGTCAGAATAATGGATGTTGAGCAAATGTCAAGCATTTGTTAATTTCTCTGTTATTTGGGGTTTATCTAGCGTGATCTGGGGAGGAATCAGAGGCCAGCGTTGTTGTGGCATGTGTCATTGATATGGTGATTTCTTGGCAAGAGTCACTTTGTTTTTGATGGTAATATTCAGGCTGGGGAGGACTTTGCTCATTGATTATTTATTAGGTCTATGGTTTCTCTATTACATGCCAGTTAATAAAGGATGTGGTATTATTCATTAATTAACTTCTGCGCTCGCTCTGCTTTAACATGTTCAGCTTTACACAAAGAGGATAGAAAATCATGTTGATTTTGGTCAAATTGTTGACAAATGCTGTCCTCTTTATTTCTAGTTTCCGTGTTTTGCCCTATTTTCAGTTGGCACATCTTTTGCAAAATAAATACTATGTCTTTATACTGTTTATTGAAGACATTGTTGAGAGCTCTGTGGGAGATTTTTACTTCAAACTTTGAGACTCTTGAGACTAGGCTAGCTAATTAAACTACTGCATATCTTGGAAGAGGATTGTTCACACATGGCAACACACAATGAAAACATTCCTTGCTAAATAGCTCTGAGAACTCTAACACTTGGGTGAACGTATACTGAACAAAAATATAAACGCAACATGCAGCGATTTTACTGAGTTACAGTTCATATAAGGAATAAATTCATTATGCCCTGATCTATCGATTTCACATGACTGGGCAGGGGCACAGCTATGGGTGGCCCTGGGAGGGCATAGGCCCACCCACTTCGGAGCCAGGCCCAGCCAATCAGAATGAGTTTTTCCCCACAAAAGGGCTTTATTACAGACAAATTCTCCTCAGTTTCATTAGTTGTCTGGGAGGCTGGTCTCAGATGATCCTGCAGGTGAAGAAGCCGTATGTGGAGGTCCTGGGCTGGCGTGGTTACATGTGGTCTGTGGTTGTGAGGCTGGTTGGACGTACTGCCAAATTCTATAAAATGACGTTGGAGGAACCTTATATGGTAGAGAAATTAACCTTCAGTTCTTTGGCCAAAGCTCTGGTGGACCTTACTGCAGTCAGCAGGCCAATTGCACGCTCTCTCAAAACTGGAGAACTGGAGATATTTGTGGCATTGCGTTGTGTGACAAAACTGCACATTTTAGTGGCCCTTTATTGTCCCCAGCACAAGGTGCACCTGTGTAATGATCATGCTGTTTAATCCGCTTTTTGATATGCCACACCTGTCAGGTGGATGGATTATCTTGGTAAATGAGAAATGCTCACTAACAGTGATGTAAACAAATTTGTGCACAAAATTTGAGAGAAATCCGCTTTTTGTGCGTATGGAAAATTTCTGGGATCTCTTATTTCAGCTCATGAAACATGGGACCAACCCTTTACGTGTTGCGTTTTTTATATTTTTGTTTAGTGTAGTATCACATAATAACCTTACATTTTTTACTGTAAAATATAGTATATTTTGGCTAGATTTCATTGTTCCATTATTTTGTTTCTCTGTATAGTCGTTTCGTTCTATCCTAAGAATGTGTCCTAGCATGGCCATTTTAACTGGGGGTGTCTCAACCTGGATGTGGTGATGACATTAGCCAGGGCTTGGTCTGGGTCTGTCTCTGAGGCTGCCAGATGGGCCAGTAGTGAGGTCTAGCCTAGCAGCCCACCTAGCGTTCAGCAGCCTCAGCCTCCCCTGGTCTGGATGACCACACCACACGCCTCTGGCTCTCGGCTCAGACCAAAACACAAGCTGGCAGCTGGGGCTTGTGGGTGAAAACCCCCCAGCCAATAGGAGTGCTGTCTGGAGCAGGCTGGGATGCGGCCGCTGGCCGGGAAGACTAATCACAGAACTGGACGGGTTTATGTGGTCAGGAAGAATGGAGGGAGAGGAGAGAAAGATGAAGAGAGGAGAAAACAGTGAGACTGCTGAGTTTGGAGGAAGAGAGGGGATAAAGAGAGAGAGGAGTGAGACTGCTGAGTTTACAGTTTGATGTCAGGTTGAGGAACTCATGAATAATAGATGTGATCAATTAGTTGATTAGGAAGTGGAGGAGTAATATGCTTCCTCACTGGGATGTGTTGCTCTGGCCTCGGGAAGCTTCCCAAATTGTAATGCATTGGCTCATTGGGCTAAAAAGTACTCCAATAAACTGCTGCCAATCGCCAGACAGTGTTGTCAATGATGGCAGGAGGCTACTTCATTTTCCGTAATTTAGTGCATGTATAAGTAACTTTTTTGATGTAAACATCAGGAGAGGAAAACTAAATGAAAGTGGACGACATTCATGGTTTTCCATAGCAAACTGACAACTTCTCCAATAAAAATGTGCCTTTCAAAAATGATAAAAAGCGCGCGTGTGCACACACACACACGCGCAGCTATGCTGGAGACTGTAGCCCCAGGATCTGTTTGCATACTGGGATCAATTGCAAAAAGAAGAATGGAACAAATTGCCCAGAATGGTACAAGTGGTGTAGTTGTGCTTGAGAGAGTAGGCAGGCAGTTGGTCAGCGTAATGTGTTTTCTTGCCAGACCAGACATGCTGCATGATGGATAACCAAGGCCTCATTTTCAATTTTCCACAAGAGTTTGCAGAGACTGCCATGATGACAATAATTGCGCTATAACAATAGTAACGTGCCTTTTTTTTAATAGCTAGACCTTAGTTTGTCACGAATCACATATGGAGAGGCCACTACCTTTCATGACAAATCATAATTAGGTCTGTGATGGTGTTATGGGCCACACTGTTTTAACCACACTTGCATGAAAGCCCTGAGATCCTGGACACTCAGGACAGCTCTAGCGAGACACCATGTTTGTGAGCTTCTGTTAAAGCAGTCTCTGGCTCTGTCCACACAGTGAAACTCCCCCACAGGGAGCTCCAGTGGGCTATGGCTTCCTCTGAGTGAGAGAGAGAGTTCCCATCCTGTCTGTAGTATTGATGCTCCCTGGTGCTGATGGGAGTTGTGGTTCATTCCTGGGGGTTCCAATCACTCTGAAGCCACAGAGTAGAATTGGATTGTTCTCCTGTCAATGAAATATTTGACTTGTCTCTAGGTTGGTTTTCAATATGGGTCTGGTTGGTGTTCATCACATCTCTTCATTTCTTTTAAGGAGCATTTGTCATAATGTAACCACAATGGTGATTTATGTTTGCATGTGGTAACATTTTAAAGATATCTTCACAAGAAAATGAAAACATTTCTGTTAACATCAAGACATTTTGCTAAATTTGGCGTCATGATTTTTGACATGCACATTTTCCATTCTAGGTAGGCAATTGTAATGAAGGAAAACAACTTTAATGGTAAACATTTTTGTTCATAAACAAGTATTTGTTTGGAACGCCATGACTCTGAGATGCCTGTTTGTTTGTGGTTTGTGGAAATGTATCACAGTTGTACGTTAAGGATTTTCCCTCTTGATTCCGTCTTGCTGATGATGGTAGACTTTGGTGAGAAACAGATGTTAGCCCCTCTTATCAGCATGTGTAATTAGAGGGATTTGCATATGCAGAGTATTTAACAAAAAGCACATCCAGCTATATTTCTTTCACTACACAATGTATGATTGAAGTGAAAGAGAATGTGTTTGAAATGTGTGATATCTTTTCATAGAGATCACAACAAAATATTTGTAATATCCATATATGGGATAATGGATCTTTAATTGTTTCTAGCTGTTCCTCTGTCGGCCATGTCACTGAGAAAAGGTCATAATATCAACACCGTGAAGGTACAGTAGCTTAATCAGACTTGGATATACTGTCAACCACTGAAACGCTGACACCGACACTCATACAGACTTTCCTTTTCATTATCACCCCCCCCCCCCCCTCCTTGGAGTCATTAGTAAAATATGTGCCCTGCCTCGGTGAGCTTCATGCCCTGAAGAGTCACGACACGCACCACTCTCTACATATAGGCTAGATGCTCCAAATGCTAAGTACTGTCACAGCATATGATACCCACGCCATTAGCCAGGTGGCTTTCATTAGGGGAATGACTGCTATCGTTTAGAATTAATTATTTGTAAATAGGAAGATTCTGAAAATAATTGATAGCTTGTAGTATATGCCCTCAATTAATTAGCTAGCGAGGCAATCTGGTGGTAATCTCTTCACCGTTTTTTTTTTTTGTTAAACGTTTTTGATTGTTTTTGATTAAAAGCAGTTTGCCTCTTCAATGGTTGTATTATGATGGTGCATTTTTTTCGAGAACTATATGTGATGACATAATGGAGTAAAAGAGGAATCCCAGACTAGTTTGATCCTCGAGGGCGTTGGGGGACCCTGAAGCATTGACAACATATCCCAACCAGCATACACAGACCCAATTTAGTTATTTACAATCTAATATACTCTTCAGTGTCCTACAACGTATAGGCCTTAAGTGTTCAACACATGGGGATGAGTAATATATATATCCCATGGTGAATTCTAGATGTGAACAGACAGTCCTAGCAGCGTAGTAACAAAGTGAACGTCCTAATTGTTTTAATCAAATCCGGAGCCCTACTATTTTGGGCTCTGTGCATATTAATGCGTCTGTCTAGGGTTGTGGGGCTGGGGAAGGGTAATTACACAGAGAGACACTGATTCCCTAACCACTCTTCTGTTTCCTAACCTTCTGTCTTTCTATGTTCACAATTCAAGGCCGCTGGGATGGATTCTGTTTTCCTATTTTTCCAGAGAGGTCATTGTGTCAGTGTCCAATTATGTTTTTGACCCTTGCAACTTCTTAATTAAATGTTTTTCTTCGACACTCAAGTTGCTCATGATGGTTCTGAATAGACCAACTATACTATACAGTGAGGGGGAAAAGTATTTGATCCCCTGCTGATTTTGTACATTTGCCCACTGACAAAGAAATGATCAGTCTATAATTTTAATGGTAGGTTTATTTGAACAGTGAGAGACAGAATAACAACAACAAAAATCCAGAAAAAATGCATGTCAAAAACCCTTGTTGGCAATCAGAGGTCAGATGTTTCTTGTAGTTCACCACCAGGTTTGCACACATCTCAGGAGGGATTTTGTCCCACTCCTCTTTGCTGATCTTGTCCAAGTCATTAAGGTTTCGAGGCTGACGTTTGGCAACTCGAACCTTCAGCTCCCTCCACAGATTTTCTATGGGATTAAGGTCTGGAGACTGGCTAGGCCACTCCAGGACCTTAATGTGCTTCTTCTTGAGCCACTCCTTTGTTGCCTTGGCCGTGTGTTTTGGGTCATTGTCATGCTGGAATACCCATCCACGACCCATTTTTCAATGCCCTGGCTGAGGGAAGGAGGTTCTCACCCAAGATTTGACGGTACATGGCCCCGTCCATCGTCCCTTTGATGCGGGCAAACGTACAAAATCAGCAGGGGATCAAATACTTTTTTCCCTCACTGTATAACTCATCCAATTACAGCCACGCCTTAATATTATACACTATGCATGATCTATCCTATTGGCTAAACAACACTACAGTCATAATATAGCTGCAGCTAGTTTGACTCCCAGTAGGTCAGTGCGTGGGCCACTGCCTCCCTCACCTCACACAATGCAAGGGTTACCTCTCCAGATTGACATATCATCAGCATCTGGGTGATATCCCAGTCCGTAGTATCTGTTCGTCAGACTTTGTGTTGGTGATGTCAAAACCGTCGCTGTATTCACTCCAGAGGTTCATCATGACATGGTCAGCTGAGAAGAGGCAATGGCGAGTCCGCTTCAATCTCTATTTACTTTGCAAGGGAAGAAACACGGCTTCATCAGCCTGAGTATTTACAGATGTAATCAGGGGTCGGGTTTTGAAGGTCATCCTAGGCCCTGGACATTGTTATTGACCCCAGCTTTCCATGGGAAAGAAACTCAGAAAGATGGTGACGGTAATGAAGCTGCTCTCCTCCTCTTATTTACCTTCTCCTGTTTGTTGGCTTTTGTTGGTTTGTTTACTAGATACATACTGATGCATGAAATTAGATAGTATAATAAACCAATGTGCCTTGTTACTGTTGTCTCCCTTCTCTGCAGTAGGGTTCTCCTTGTTAGGATACATTGAATGGGTTCACACACATTTCGGAGTCATAGCTAACGACAAGGTAATAGAATCTGGTTGAGTTGAGCTCCTCCTTTGTCGTGAAATGCCTCTGTTTTTACATCAATGTGTGTGTGTGTGTGTGTGTGTGTGTGTTATCGCTGCCACCGACGGGTCAAAAATCCTCTTATGAAGCAGAGAGAGCGGTGAGTGCATATGTGGGTATGGGAATGTAATGCTACTGTTGAGCAGGCTGGGAGATCAGACCACTATTGTAAAGCTCTGCGCGTGGCTCCATTTCTTTACCATGAGTTGAGCGTAGTTCACCAGGAGAGCACAGGTTGAATAGGCCTAAACATTCATGTAAAACCTGCAATAACTTTATTATTCATGTGGAAAGGCAACACAGATACTATAAACTCAGGACAAGCCTTGGTTTGTGTCCAGTTATCAAGAGCCCTGCCCTTCCACCTCCCTTGTCTCCTAATTTGGCTCTCCATGTCTATCTTTTGGAAACTTGGAAGTTGGAACAAGATGTTTTCATTCTTTCGATTCAGTGTTTTCACTGGATTTCCAGGTGGGAGAAAAGCATCGCAGACAGAAGCGAAAAAGAAAAACATAACCCTGTTTCCAAAAAAATGGTAACCGTGCTGTTTGAAACCGATATGTTTTCACAGATATTAAAAGCAGTTTGTGTCCCTTTAAACTTAACAGGGTAAAGATTTAGCAATTAGGGAGTAATCACGCTCATTATACAGAGTAATCCATTTAAAACCTAACAGATGTCTGTTTCAGCAGAGGGAAGGAGGTGGTCCCAGTCAGAGAATAGTGCTGTAATGTTGTTGAAATGCTCAGGTGCAAGGTTGAAAGTGGCGAAGATTTTATATATATATTTTCCCTTCTTTTTTTCTTCTTCTTCTAAGTGTCCTCATGTTGACTGTTTTTAATGGCTCGTTTAATTGCAGTGTTCCCTACGTATCATTGTAAATTAAGGCTGGGGCAGCCTCCATGTTTTCCTTCTCTGAGACCCTTTTACATTTTTTGATATGTCACTTATTTTTTTTCTTGTCTTAACTATTTGAAAGTAGTAGTTTGTGGATTTGATGGTTGTCCACATGACAGGGACATGCACTAGAGACTTGCATTGTTGAGCATTACTCCTAGTCCTTCCACAGTCACAGCAGTAAAACTGTTTACCACTGACATCTGGAGAAGTTAACTTTGAGGCTTTTGCGGGGTTTAGGCCTATAGTCATTATAAACTACTAAACTATTTCAGTGCTGTAGTCTTTTTTATTAAGATATAGACACAAATCAATGCCTCACATTCCTCTGGCTTTGTGTACATGTCACATGGTCATTTCATGGTTTGCAGTGATGGCCAATATGGACTCAATATTTCAATGCAGATAGGAAGCTAGGGCTTCTAGTCAGTATTTACATACCATTCTCAGGTGACTTGTAAAGAAAAGCCTATTAAATTTAACAATCAAATGTACTGAGAGTGGTATATGGAGACACAAAACCACAGGAGACCATCGTTCTTTCTGTGTGTGTGTGTGTGTGTGTGTGTGTGTGTGTGTGTGTGTGTGGTTTTGTTTGTACTATACATCCACGATGTGTTGATGTGTGGGCGAATGTTTGTACTGTCCAATTAGAGAAAAAAAATCTGTCACTGCTTTAAATATTTTTGATTGAAAGGAGGGAGATTTAGGTGGGCGGGGGGAGAGAATCCCTGACGGAGCTGCCTGTTTCCCAGGTTTCCCCCCACTACCAGGTGTTTACCATTGACTAGAGCTGGAGATGAATGTAGCTTATGGCAACCAGTGGAATTGACCGACTCCTGGGAGTCTCAGCTTCCTGCCGTGAAAGTTTATATTTTCAAAGCCCATCAGATGCACTGGGAATGTTCTAGAGCGTCCCATAGGCCAGCACTGATAGTGAGGCAACCCCCCCTCACACACACACACATGTCTAGAAAGAAGGCTCACTCATCGGTAACAAAATGTGTTTCAGTATGTTGCCACTGAGCACTGTGTTCCCTGTACTGCTAATGGAAATGAACCCCATCAATTATTTACATGGATTTGCTTTGTTTCTCCCTCATGTTTGTGCCTTTTAGCCCGGCTACAAGGTAACGATATCGTCTCTGTGGTTTTCTACACCAGGATGCACTCAAAATAACGACAATGAATTGACGATGTTCTGTTCTACTGTGTTTGGGGTGGGGGGGTGGGGTGTGGGGGGGGGGGTATTTGGTGTGAGGAAGAGAAGAAAGAAATCTCCAGCTAGACTATATTTTCTCAGCACTCACACCAACCTCCCCCTTCTCCACTCCCCCCCGCTGCCGGACCATCGCGGCAGGAATCCTTTGTCCGAGGTGTTCATCTGGAACAACTTTGCCACACTTGTTTTCATGTTCTTTTAGATTACAGGGCAGCCGAGCCGGCCCTGGCTTTAAAGCTGTTCTCTCTCTCCCTTTGTCTCTGTGCAATGCACTCTGGTAATTAACTTTGTCCTTCTTTTATTTGTTCCAGTCACTCGCAGTCCACTCTTCTGAGCATCTTCTCCCTGGAGTACCAGGTTAGAATTTTTCTTCCTTTGTGATCCCTGACAGGTGCCTAATTGAATGATGAATGTCCTTTTATTTCTTTGTAATTGAACTGCCAGCTCTCTGATTGGTTTGGAGGATGCCCCCCCCTCCCTCTCTTCTCTTTCACGTGGAGGGCCCTGCTTGCATGAGTCTATGTGGATGTCTGCCAAGCCTTCCCATCCATCTGTCTAATAACATCTAGCCGCTGCTTATTTGGTGGACCTGTAATAAATTATGCTAAACCATTATTATTCTGACAATAATCATTTCCCCGTGTAGTGCGGCTGCGTGTGCTAAATGTTTGCTGACTCGCACTGTCACTGCCGCTTTCCACGTCTGACAGCGGATGATGATAAATGACCGCTGCCGCGAGTGGCAGAAGGCAGCACAGGCCGAAAATGGAGTCATTTATCATCCCCCTGACAGGTGTCAGTCACGCCGCACGTCTCCACGGAATTACATTTTTTTTTGTGTAGTAGTTTTTAAATAAGTCGTTTTTTAAAGCAATGCTCTTTCTCTCCTATCCCCCCGGTTAAGATGGGTTGAAATGAAATGGCATGATGGAAATGCGTTGGGGTGGCAGGCGGCAGAATAGGTCGCTGTTTGATCGAGGCGGGAAATGAATACAAGGTTTTGAGTAGGGGGTTGAACAAGGTTGCCTTGACTCGCTGTGAGACCCTGGGCAAACTTATTGAGATTCAATTACTTTGACCCCTCTCTCACAGCCTGTTCATACACGATACCATAAAGCACCCAAGGCAGAGTGATTCAGGGGAAAGAAAAGCTTTGTTTTTTTTGTCTTTGTACTGCATTGCATGGATAGCAAGTGTACCATATGGATATCAGCTGTAGCATGTGTATAATGTCTAGCAAGCGTATTTATTTATATTTTGCTATTAATAATTGCACCATTACAATACTTTGTGTTAAAATTAAATGCGTTTTGTTTTAGTAACACTATATGCACCCTTTGTTCCAGAAAAGGACCAAAAGAACCATGTCAAGGCATCAAGCCCCAGATAGCATTGAAAGCTACTACCAAAGGTACAGTCACCCCCCCCACACCCCCCACGCGCCCAGGAAGGGAATCATTCATGTTGCATGATAGGAAGTGGACAGGGCTGAGAGTCGGTGGGCCTCCATGACAGATATAATCTCCTCCAAACAAATCACCACCTTTAGGATTCATACCAGACCTCCACATGCACCTGCTGAAAAGAGAGAACAGCAGTTGGACATTTGGCTTACACAGGCTTATGATGGGCTGATTATCCCTAATTCTGTTAACTGTTAAACTAATAAATACGGAGCTTTTTTTGTACAGGATAAAGGGGGAAGTCTGAGAAAGCGTCTTCGCATATCACAATCAGCCTTTTTTCTAGCTTATTAAGCCATTGTTCTGTTGGAGACGAGGCCTGGTTAATGCACTTCTAATCCATTTATATTACGACAAACCTCAGATGATCTGGGAAAGATCTGAGGGAGCTTTGGTGGTTTCAGTTAGCAAGGGGGGAAAAAGCAGTTTTGGGCGGGCAAAGTGAGGGGAGTTAACTAACTAACTATCACGCTTGGCTGGCTTAAAGGAAGTCTGAGTCTTCTAAGCACTGCCGTTTTAACCACAGCAAGCCTGCCAAATGCCACTGAGGCCGGAGTCATCAGGGACATTGACATGTTTTGGCTGGCCTGGTCTCGTCACCTCTCCCCTTCTGTCTGCCTTTGTGGGCTGTTATTCTTTTCACCGCTGTCTGTTGTCTCTTTGTTATAATGAAGGTACCTGAGCGAAGCCAAGGCACGTCCCTCTGTCCCTGTCCTTTTGGAGCTGGCCAATGAGGTAATGTCCTATAACCTATATGTCTCTACCCCCTCCCCCCATCACTCTTTATGTTCTATTTTATTTTCCATTTGAAGTGCACACAAGCAAATCTTGGTACAAACATAATTATCCCCTGAATACCCCTGAATGCGTTTCAAATAATCGTTTTTCCCTGTCTGTTAGCGATTATGAAAATTGGACAAATGGTCCGGTCTATTAACCAATTATTTAATGTAATTAGTCCTTTATCCCCTTTAACGCAGATGTGAAAATAGTTTGTGCTTTATTATGTCATTTTTATAATTGACATTCAAAACTGCCACAGTTGCTTCAAACTGCAGACAGGTGAGGTGCAGGCAGGTCACCGTCATCACAATATTGTTTTAATCGGGCAGCACATTTTCCAATCACACCAAAGAAAGAAAGATACAACTCCACTTAAGCCTACATGTTTGGAGTTTGGAATAAAATACATTTTGTTACAACTCAAAATATGTAATGCTAATTGAACATGTACCAGTTAGGTCGAAGGTCAGAGTATGAATTATGTTTTGGGCTATTCTAGGTTACTATGAGGGATTTATTCACTTCAGAAATGGTGTGTGAAAACGCTTGGTGTTTGTTTTAAAGGTTTTAAACGGTGTTGGTGCTGTGAGTATTAAAGGGTTACACACAGCCAAGCTCCAACATATCACAAGACTGAATGTGCTGGTGTCTCCTGTGCATTGCAGCCAGTCAGCAAATGAACAATTAACGTTGCGTTAGTCTCACGGTTTAATGGGTAGTGAGAAGGTGTTTGGTACAGGAGCCCTAAAATGCCATGCTATTAGGGTAGCTCCTCTCACACCCGCCACATCCTCAGTACCATGGGGAAAATGTAGCGAAAGGCTTGATGAAACAAGAAGCCTGGAATTAGATGTTTACCCAGATAATAGCAGAGATGAGGATTTAATATCCCCTTTCCAATAATGATCATCTTTGTTCACAAGTGTTGGTTCTGCCATAGGTATCTAGGTAATGGAGAAGAAACGAAATGTAGTCGCCTCTAGATCAAAAAACATCAACAATGTTGCTCAGTTCACGACTTGCAATTTCAAAGCATATTTGTCTGTCCCCTTAAACCTTCTTTTAAATGGCAATCAACATTTTTATTGCAGATGCTTCAAACCAAGCAATGGGATGCCATGCTTCCTTTTCTAAATCTGAATAGTTCACATGCATCAGTGGCACCTCAAAGCTAACTGTCATTATTCATTCTCCATTTAATAGACATATGATTTTTTTTCAAAGGATTAAACTCAGCTCGGAGATAACTGTCTATGAACCATTTAACTGTCATTTTAATAGGCTACTTAACATTTAAACCAAGCACTCATGCTCTCGCAGACAGCTAATTGATCTAGTTTCAGTCCTTTATGTGACAATATACACTATCTCCATACAGGGGGAAATAGTTTTCATCAATGTTAATCATCTTTTTTCCCCCTGAAATATTCTGCTATGCTTATATGTTTTTATGTAAAAGTTTTTGATTTTCATACCTTTTTTTTATGGTGCTTCGTGAAGGTCAGTTAAGCACCATATGCTTAAGGCAACAGGCATTACACTGTCTGTGAGTGTGACACCTTTTAGCATCAGGGGCTAATAAAACCAAAGCTGCAGAGTTTTTTTTCTTTTGAACGGTAATTATTTTCAGCAGGCATTCAAGGGCCTGTGAATCTTAGTCACAT